>NW_005354874.1:97645-104617 GCF_000412655.1 Myotis brandtii
TGGGCTGGGGGGCCCCCCTGCCCCCCCCCCCCGAGTGCACAAATTTTTGTGCACTGGGCCTCTAGTTATATATAATATGCATGTTAAATATACATACATATGTATATGTGATATATATACAAGTTCATATACAGTTATTAAGCTAAATAGATAAATAAACAATATTCAAAAATGAATAAGGATAGGTTATATAGCAATGTGTAATACCAGAAATGAATGACACTAAATACAGAGGAAAAGTTAAATTGTTAAAAAGTTCTTAAATATTGCACTATTTGTCAAGCCCAGGAAAAGTGGCTACCAGGAAGGCAGCAAAAAGACTTCAACATCTCCTTAGGGAAAGACAAAAAGGAGGGGAGGAGAAAGGTTTTACAAATCTTAATTTATTGGAATTTATAGGAAGAAACCAGTATTTTGTTTTGTTTGTTTTCCTGAGAAGAAGGGTGAATCTTTTTTTACAGAGTAGTAGACATCGCCTTCTGGTCTGTTAGATCAAGAGAATAAAAATTAACCATAAATGACAGGAAGACTACAGTAGACTTTCCAAATTAGAAAAGGGGGAAAGAAAATAAACAGGAAAAGTAAAACAAAAAGAAGAAGAAACAATGATAGAGCCACTTGTAAACATAAACTAAGATAAATGTGACACACCAGGGATATTAGTCACTGTGTAGAACGTAAAAGAATAGGAGGATCCAGTCTCGAAAGGCAGAGCCAACATATCTATAATAATAAAAGCATAATGTGCTAATTATACCAGACAGCCGGATGACCTTCCAGACATCATTCCGGACGTCCTTTCAGATAACCTTCCAGATGAAGTTGCAGCAGCAGGGGCAAGGCAGAGGCAGTTAGGGGCAATCAGACAGGCAGGCAAGCGGCTAGGGGTGATCAGGCAGGCAGTTGAGTGGTTAGGGCGATCAGGCAGGCAGATGAGTTGTTAGGGGTGATCAGGCAGGATGGTGAGCACTTAGGGGCGATCAGGCAGGCAGGCAGGCAGGCAGGGGAGCAGTTAGGAGCCAGCGGTCCCAGATTGTGAGAGGAATGTCCGACTGCTGGTGTAGGCCCAATCCCGCAGGAATTCTATATTGTGAGAGGGTGCAGGCCGGGCTGAGGGACCCCGCCCCCATGCATGAATTTTGTGTACCAGGCCTCTAGTTTCTTTATAATACAAAACACAGCCAGATGTTATATATAAGGCACACTTTTAAAATAACTTTAAAATAACATAAAGATAAATGGACTGAGCAAAGAAATACCAGGAAAATTTAAAAATAGAAGGCAACCCAAAGTAGCAATATTAATATCAGCAAAATGTAATTTAAAGGTAAAAGAACCAAATAAGATCAAAAGGGACATCATGTAATGATAAAAGGCACAATTGTAGAAGAGACAGCAGTCATAACTAGTATCAGCTAATCACCATAACAGCTCAACACTTAAATTTATTTTAAAAGAAAGAACTTGCTAGAAATATATATGGGAACACCATATACTTCTCTCAGAACTGAAAATCCAATTCAATACCTAAAGGACACAAACTGAAAAATACAATTAATAAACAAATTAATATATCATCTATCTTTGAGTGTACTTTTTCAAATACTCATGAACATTTGTAAAGGTTGGTCATATATGTGGCCAAGAACAAAGAAACTAGAAAAATGTATAAGTGGACAGCTTTTATAAGTTACATTCTCTGATTAGAAGCTAATGCAATTAGAAATAAATAATTAAATGGTAGAGTTACATTCTCTGATTAGAAGCTAATGCAATTAGATCGAGGAGAGAGACCAAGATGGCGGCATAGGTAAACACCGGAGACTGCTGCCGCAAACAACCACTTCAAAAATACAACTAAAAGACGGAACGGACATCACCCAGAACCGCAGGAAGGCTGGCTGAGGAGAGACTCTTCAACTAGAAGGAAAAATAACAGCACACCGAGGCTCAGAGGAGGCGCAGTGTGGAAAAAACTCAGGTGCGGAGGTGCGCGCGCAAAGCGGGCTGGTGGCTGAGAGCGCGGTTGTCGTTTTCGGTCAGGGGGGAGTCTCAGACTCTGAGCTCCAGATACGGGCGAATCGCTGGGGACTCGGACCCAAACGGGAGAAGCGGGAGTGTCTGGCATCAGTTGGAAGGCAGCTTTCCCTCCGAGGTTTGCAGCGGTTCCGGGGGTTCTGAGAAGCAGAGCCTCTGGGAACGGGACTGAGAGGGGCCATAACCGCTCCCTCCCCCCGCCCTGTTGATCCCGCCCCGCCCAAGCCCTGCGCAGAGCCATTTGCCAGATCGCCTCAGGCAAAGGCTAGATTAGCACCCCCCCAGAGGACAGAAGTTTTCCGCGGCAGACACAGCTGATTCACACAGCCAGTCGGCCTGGTGGTCAAATCCCTCTAGTATTAACTACAACAATCAAGGCTCAACTAGAACAAGACTGCGCACAAAGACCACTAGGGGGTGCACCAAGAAAGCATAAAAAATGCGGAGACAAAAAAACATGACAGAAATGGAGGATATAGAGCTAAAAAACGCAATTTTGAGGGCTTGCAATAAACTTTTGGAGAGCTTCACGAAAACTAATGAGACCCTCGATGCTATGATAAAGAAACTAGAAATTAAGCATACACGCTCTGAAATAAAGAATATTACACCCAATAGCAGACCAGAGGAGCGCAAGAATCAAGCCAAAGATTTGAAATGCGAAGAAGCAAAAAACACCCAACCGGAAAAGCAAAATGAAAAAAGAATCCGAAAATACGAAGATAGTGTAAGGAGCCTCTGGGACAGCTTCAAGCGTACCAACATCAGAATAATAGGGGTGCCAGAAGATGAGAGACAGCAAGATATTGAAAACCTATTTGAAGAAATAATGGCAGAAAACTTCCCCCACCTGGTGAAAGAAATGGACTTACAGGTCCAAGAAGCGCAGAGAACCCCAAACAAAAGGAATCCAAAGAGGACCACACCAAGACACATCATAATTAAAATGCCAAGAGCAAAAGACAAAGAGAGAATCTTAAAAGCAGCAAGAGAAAGAGACTCAATTACCTACAAGGGAATACCCATACGACTGTCAGCTGATTTCTCAACAGAAACTTGGCAGGCCAGAAGGGAATGGCAAGAAATATTCAAAGTGCTGAATACCAAGAACCTACAACCAAGAATACTTTATCCAGCAAAGCTATCATTCAGAATTGAAGGTCAGATAAAGAGCTTCACAGATAAGGAAAAGCTAAAGGAGTTCATCACCACTAAACCAGTATTATACGAAATGCTGAAAGGTATCCTTTAAGAAGAGGAAGAAGAAAAAGGTAAAGATACAAATTGTGAACAACAAACATGCATCTATCAACAAGTGAATCTAAGAACCAAGTGAATAAATAATCTGATGTACAGAATGAACTGGTGATTATAATGAATCAGGGACATAGAAAGGGAATGGACTGACTATTCTTGGCGGGGAAAGGGGAATGGGAGATGCGGGAAGAAACTGGACAAAAATCGTGCACCTATGGATGAGGACAGTGGGTGGGGAGTGAGGGCGGAGGGTGGGGCGGGAACTGGGAGGAGGGGAGTGCATTTATCATTCTTCTAAATTTAACTTTGCACAAGTAACCCATGTAAAAAATCTATATTTTTCAAAACTTGTAAATAAAAATAACCTTAACTAAATAAATAAATAAATAAATAAAGTGTACAGTTCTATGTTGCTTAGAGGTCACATAATTAAATGGTAACAAAATATATCTTAATGACTTGACAATGAAGTAGCTTATTTCTAGATAATTTTGATTGAGAAGAAAATTAAAACCTGACTAGAAAGCAAGGAAAAAGAACACTCCATAACAAAACCTACAGAACACATCAAAAGCTATATTCAGAGGAAAATTTATAACCTTAATTGCCTTCATTATTAAAAAAGGAAGCTGGCAATTTTTCATGAAAAGCAAAATTAAACACAGTTAAGAAATGAAAATTTAAAAGTATTTTTAAATGGGGGAAAGCTAGAAGAAAGGACAAATTATTCCAAAAGCTCTTTCTCTGAAAACACTGATCAAGTAGATAAAATATCTTATGATTCTGGTAAAGGCAAAGGGCAAAAAGGTAAATGGAACAAAGACTAGGCATAAGAAATAGCCATGATATAAAAGAGATTCACATCATCATGAAAAATGCCACTTGCAACTCAATGGCTACAGAAGAAAATGAATAAATTAGCAAAATACGTATCTTTAGCTCACCAACTTTTCATAATTCCTACCCTATTTCACCATTTTACTCTACTGTTTCTATATCTCATTTTGATCAATGACCTTCTTTTTCATGCCCAACTCCCCACCTTGATGGACATATTTCCCTTCAATCAAGGGTCATTTCAGTTTGATGGGCCTATTGTGTGTCTGGGAGGAGACTTTGTATATTCCAGCTCAAATTCAATGAGGGTGGATTCCGTACTTTCACTTTGATACCTTACTTTCACATTCTTGGAGCATCTCTCATGTAACTCTTTAACCCATACATGGCAGTTCTCTTGTTTCTTTTAATATTTCAAAGCTTTTTCACATTCCTTATAGTAGCATTTTTTAAAATCTAGCATATGAGGAAAAGTTACCACTAAAATAAAATGTATTTCACACACACCTGCTCACACATACACATACATAATTCTATATAATAAAAGGGTAATATGCAAATTGACCCTAAAGGTAGAACAACTGGGAACGACCCGTCCCTATGATGCGCACTGACTACCAGGGGGCAGACCTTCAATGCAGGAGCTGCCCCCTGGTGGTCAGTGCACTCCCACAGGGGAGCTCCGTGCAGCCACAAGCTGGGCTGATGGCTGCGAGCACAGCGGTGGTGGTGGGAGCCTCTCCCACCTTCTCAGTAGCGCTAAGGATGTCTGACTGAGGCTTAGGCCCGCTCCCAGCGGGTAGCGGGCCTAAGCCTCAGTCAGACATCCCCCAAGGGCTCCTGGGCTGCCAGAGGGATGTATGAGTGCCAGCTTAGGCACATTTCCCCAGGGAGCAGGCCTAAGCCGGCAGGTGGACATCCCCTGAGGGGTCCTGGACTGCGAGAGGGCACAGGTCGGGTTGAGGGACCCCCACCCGAGTTACAAATTTTCGTGCACTGGGACTCTAGTACAGTAATAATATCTCACCAGGAAGATAGATCAGCCATGATTCTAGCCTCAAGAGACTTGCAATCAGGTAAAAGTGCTGTAACTCAAAAAGATTCTAGAAATTGCATAACAGTTTATATAACTGGTAAGGATATAAGTGAAGGGGTGAGAGATTACCTCTGAGGTGCCTTTTCCCCCAAACCTGGACACCAGCTTAAGCAAATCACATACTTTTCAGCTCACTCTCAGATAGTTAAAAATAGTCTTATCTTCCAGATACAAAAAAATCCAATATAATCAATATTGTATGTTCAGTTTTTGTATCAGTAAGTTTTGCTATGTAACAAACCATCCCCAAATTAATAGCTTACAACAACAGCTAATTATTTAGCCTACAATTCTGTGGGTTAGCAACTTGGGCTGGGTTTGGCTGGGTCAAGTGGTTCTGCTGCTCTCCCTGGACTCCCTCATTTGTCTATCATCAGCTGACGGTCAGCTCTGTTCTCACATGTCTGGACATTTGGCTGAGGCAAGGAGTCTGACTTAAACTCTGGTCTATGCAGTCTCCAATTTTCCATCAGGCTAACTCATTCTTATGCACGTGACCCATTGGGAAGGGTTCTTGAGAGAGTCAAAGTGTTCAATGTCCTTTAAGGCACAGACTTGGAACTGGTGCAGTGTCACTCTCGCTGAATTCTATTGAATGAGGGGAGCCCCAAGGCCTGCCCAGGTGCAGTGGATGGGGAAACAGACTCTAATTCTCTATGGGAGAAGCTGTGCAGGCACACTGCAAAGGTGTGGATACACGAAGGGAAGGATAATGGCCACTTTGTAACCCCGACTACTTAAATCTTATGTCCTTCCTGTGGGTGTAGGGCTGGTCCACAGGAAACACCCACCAATGTCTTTGCTACCACTTAGCCTCAGTTCCATTCAAATGCTGACCTTGCTTCTCCAGCTAGGAGTCGCACATTAACCTCTGTGTCCCCCCACCTTTAAATGTCATGGACACATGTGAGGTTTTCCAAGGTGTGTTCCACAGCCTTCTCACTTCATCCTTACCTCCCCCATGTGGTGGGGGGAGATGCATGCTCTTCCGCAATTCTCTGGCACTTCCAGCCTGCTATGAATATGTGCAGGCAGAGGAGGCACCAGCAGCCAGAGAAATCCATCAGCAAGAAAGGCAGGTGCTGGGGGTTGTGAAGTCTGGCACTTTTATGCTGAAGTGATAAGAGTGAGGGCCAGAGGGGCAGCTCCTGGCTGGCATACTTGCCCTATGAAGATGGTGTAGCAACTTAGACTCCAAAATAATAGGAAATGCTGAGTTTAGTATTCTGTTACACAGGCAATACTCTCAAAATGTCATTCTCTTAGTCCCAGCTCCGTTCAAAAAAATTTGTTTCTTCTAGCCAGTCTTTACCATTTTTATAGATATTTCTATTTTTGTTGTTCAGAAAGCATTTAATCATAAGATTTAGATTCGTTGTCTTATCCCTTTTCCTCTACTTACCATCAGTTCTCTATTACTCTCAATTCTGTCCTGCCAATATCTTCTCAGATGTATGTCTGCCATCTACTACAGGGTCTGACTCAACAAGTATATATTTCTGGGATAAATGAATTAATAAATGAAATTCATTATTGTTTGCCATGAGGCATCTAGGGTATTTTCTGTGACAATACCAGATACAAAATATTCTTGTCTTTCCTCTTCGCAGCTCCCTTGAGAGGTGAAGCCTCTCGTTACCTGAAAGTTTGCATTAGTTTTAACCAGTTTTTTATTATGGAAGAAAGTCAACCTGACACCTCCCATTTGTCATAGTCATTCTATTTCCTGCAACTTAAAAAAAAAA
>NW_005354874.1:104894-113457 GCF_000412655.1 Myotis brandtii
CCCCCTTTTTCATAGTCATTCTATTTCTTCCAACTTAAAAAAAAAATTTCTGAAGGGCTATGCCTATCTCTTCCTATGGTGTAAGTGTAACTTATGAATTTTATTCATGATGCTCTAAGAATAAAGAACTGCATTTCTCTCTCCCTTCCCCTCGCCTCTCGCTCCTTCTTTATCTTTCTGTCTCTCCACCACACATATAAGCACAGCCTTGAAATATGCTTTTCACATTGTTCTCTCTCAAGAATTTCATTCCCTTCTCATCATCACCTATATACCTCAATTGTTTTTAGTAAACTTGTTATTGAGTTCAAAACTACCAAGTAAAAAGTGCAAAAGTCAACACACAGCTCCGTGAATTCTCACAAATGGACACACATGTACAGCCAGGGCCCCTTCCACAGCCCTGGGGAAGCCGGGGCGCACCTCTAGTCTCTCAGTCGGGGGCGCCTCACTCTTTCACCAGGACCTGTGACAACCCCACTAAGGCTCTTTCCCCAGGACAGTCCACACCCAGGCTGTGGAAATCCCCAAGCCTCCACTGCCTGTGGAAGGCAGATAAAAGATAAGCCTCTACTCTGCTTATCGCTTTTGGAAATACTCATGGAAATCCATGGTGTTATTTTTGTTTTCAGGTTTGAGTGCTACCTGCTTACTTACTAGCTCCTTCTTTGGTCCTATTATCTGTCATTTGGTCTTCTCTTATTATATGAGATTCCTTATGCTCTGTAATTTCTATGAATGAATATAGAGTAATTCACACAGTAAGTTTTCCATGAGCATTCTTCACCTGCCCTTTGCACATGATCTTCATGACCTTCATTTAACCTTTTTGGAGGTTGTCAGGATTTCTCTGCTTGCTTCAGATTCTATCCCCAGTGCTTAGAACAGAATGTGGCACATTGCCTACGTGCAAATATTTGCTCAGTAAATATGGAATGACTCTCTGCCTACGTTTTTTTAAAGTATATTTTTATTTATTTCAGAGAGGAAGGAAGAGGGAGAGAGAGAGATAGAAACATCAATGATAAGAGAGAATCATTGATTGCTGCCTCCTGCACGCCCCCTACTGGGGATCGAGCCTGCAACCTGGGCATGTGGCCTTGACCGAAATCGAACCGGGGACCCTTGGTCCGCAGGCCAAAGCTCTATCCACTGAGCAAAACCAGGTAGGGCTCTGCCTACTTTCTATGTTGGAGACCTTTGCCTTATTCCTAGTCTTTGAATGGGGGCAATACTCTTCCTACATTGAATTTACTGAAAAATTTCGAGATAGGTGTATAGGGCAGGCGTGTATATAGATAATTAGAATACTTAGTGAGCCCTGGCTGGGTGCTCACTTGGTTAGAGCATCATCCTGAGACACCAAGGTTGTGGGTGTGATCCCCAGTCAGGGCACATACAAGATCAACCAATGAATGCATAAAATAAGTGGACCAAATCTTTCTCTCTCTCTCTCTCTCTCTCTCTCTCTCTCTCTCTCCCATAATCAATAAATAATAAAAAATAAAACACATAGTGAAATGGGCCAACCAGTATTGTGAAAATAGCTATGTCATATTGTAATCGTTTCCTTATAATTTTCTAGGTTCTGCCCTAGGAGTTTTCTATCAGCTGTTAGTACCTCCCCTCTCCCCTACACAAAATACACCACTATCACTATACACACAGCCCAACAAGCATTCTGTATAGTCAACAGTGATGAATAGCTACGGTCCTGTGCCCTGAGAAATACCCTTTGTCTGATAATGACCAAATATATAAATAAGCCCAATGTAGCATGAAAGTATACCAACCTCCTGCCATAGAAGCAGTGAATGGCCACGTTGCATGTAGGCACACTTCCTCTGCCCTCTCTGCGTCAACTTCCGCATTTCTGCTGCCCTCTGCTGCTTCCTGGCCATTAGTATCTTTTTAAGCAAAGGGTTCAAGTTAATGAGTTGTTTCTCAAATTGGGTTCCACAGTGCACTAAGGTCCCATAAAGATTTTAAGCTGAGTATATGAGCCTTGAGACCATCAGGTCTACCAGTGGAACTTTGTTTTTATACAACCTATATATGGAATTCCTGGCATAATGCTGATAAAAAAGAAAGTTCTACAGATTAAAAAAAAAGTTTGAAAACTTTTTTTAACCCAGTTGATTCTGATGTATCAGTCTTCCACAACACAAACCTCTTAACCTGTCAATCTACATTTTCATTTAATACTTTGTACTTAATAATGGTTGGGATATTCAAATAAAGGAATTAAATTTCATTTTTCCATCTGTCCTTCCCATTAGAACACAAATTAAACCAATGGTTTTTCTTCTTTCCCCCATGATTTGTGTGCTAGTGTTCTAAACCCTCTTTCAGACATATCACTGGGTGAAAAGGAACTGGGGATGGAGGAGATGTTTTCCAGCTATGATCATAAGGGCTGGATGGAAGAACTCACTCCCATTACTCACTGAGTATATTGGTAGCAATGGTCAAAATCATAATTAAAATCAGCTTTGTTCCAGCTTTAGCATAAGGTTCAAAGGTGGCTGTCAATAGTTGGTGGTTCTGAGAATATTCAGATGGGGGAGGGGGCAGAATGTATGGCCAGAGTCTCTTAAAACCCATCGCAAGAATCCAAACATCAACCTCTTACTGTCCTGCTTTAATTTACTCTACATGCAGTGGTTCTCCACCATGGCTGCACATTAGAATCACCTGGGAATCTTTTTAAAATCCTGATTTCTGGGCCTCATCTTCTGGAAATTCTGTTTCTTTGTTACTAATGTTGTGGCCCTACCCCATAACAAAGAAACAGAATTTCTGGAAGATTAGGCCCAGAAATCAGGATTTTAAAAAGATTCCCAGGTGATTCTAATGTGCAGCCAAGGTTGAGAACCACAGGATGTGTGGCATTTGCGCCATCCCTGTCCCAACTCTACATTCAAGATTAATGAACATCACTACATATCTCCTAAATACAAATATCAGCAACACTTACAGGCTACAGATGGAGTATCACAACGTTCCTTGAAAAAAATTTACAAATCCTATGATTAAATAATTAAATGGCATAAAATAGTTTCACGGTGTTAAAAAAAGAAGAGCTGAAATCAAGTGTTTATTATTAGCCAAATGTGATAAAACTTTATTTTTTAAATTGGGGATGGAGAGGTATGTGTGCATGTGTATGTTGATCACAGCTATTAAAGTTAATTTGGTGCTCACTGAATTGTAAAATAAATGAAGAATCACACTACATTCTTTATGCCAGCCGAATGCTGGGACACTAAAAATCACCTGAGATCCATTCGAACAGGTACACATGGAGTTTTTCTGACACTGGGATACATCTGCAAGCAACAAAATTTTGTTTTGCATCCCTGTTCCTGCTAGAGGGACCTTGTTTTTTGAACCTTGATGTCAGCTCAAAAGCAAGTGTGTATGTCTTGGGGGCTGATCTGGTGAGATGGCTGATTGAAAAGACTGACTCACATAGGTACCCACCCGCACACATACACACATGCAGAGACATGTATGGATAAAACAGGTGTCACCTCACAGGACCTCAGTCCTGCTTCCATATTTTTAGCTGCAGGAGAGGAGAGTAAGAGAAAAGGAGCATGGTTTTCTATAATCTGCTTTCAAATAAAGCAGCAAATTCTTAACCACAGTGGAAGAGCCATTGGTAAATAAAGCTTTTGAGAGTGGTTTGTGGCTTCTGTAAGTATACATACACACAAATAGAGTGCATATTTTTGTTTTCTTAATTTTTGTGTACATACAAAAATATTTTATAATTCTAGCATATGTATATTTTCAGCAAAAAATAGAATATCACTCTGGCTTTCGAATTCTGCCCAGTTGTGTCAAGTTGTAGAAGACTGAAGCTACCGATCTTATTTCCACCCAGAAGAAACAGCAGGTCTTAGTTATGCTGGGAAACTCGAGGTCTTGGCTGCCTTAAGGAAATTCTCCTACCAGAGTCAGGATATCACAAGTAGAACCAGAATGAATGGCTTATTAAACGAACTGAAAATGGTATCTGTGTTAAATGATTTGACGACCACCTTCCCCCAAATATTCAAAGCACCACTGCTTTATTTTTCTTTAAATGGGTATTTAATACTTCTTTTCAAATGTAAATGCCCATAGGGAAACACAGTACATCAGAGAACAAATGAATTTTACAGACCTTCTTTCTCTACCCCTGACATCAAGAGGAACCAGTGGAATCAAAGGGAGAAGATGAAGGTTTTGACAGAGAACGATGATAAGAAAGGATACCAGGTCAATAGCAATTATAGCTCTGTGTCAGTTCTGCTTAAGTCTGCTCCAAGGCTATCTAAACGTTCTGCTCCCCAGCAACATTGCCCAGTTTTAAAATTCATCAATAAACACAGAAGCTACGCAGATAAGATGCAAACCCTCCAGCAAAAAGGCTAAACAGATAAATAAAGAAGTCTAGTGTATCACAAAGTCTGTTGAATTCACCTCCTAAATGTCTCTCTACTTCTACTTCTTCCCACCTCCACCTCCACCAGCCACATCTAAGTCATTATCATCCCACAGCAG
This sequence comes from Myotis brandtii, assembly GCF_000412655.1. Taxonomy (NCBI): domain Eukaryota; kingdom Metazoa; phylum Chordata; class Mammalia; order Chiroptera; family Vespertilionidae; genus Myotis; species Myotis brandtii. Next base: position 109,446 of record NW_005354874.1, read on the forward strand.
TCTCCCAAAGGCTTCCCCACATTTATTTTCCCCCAACCCAAACCCATGTTCACAATGCAGCCAGAGTTATTTATTTTCAAGATGTAAATCTGATCAGATCAGCTCACTACCCAAAACTCTTCAATGGTTTTGCATAGCCCATGGGATAGGATTTAGAATCCTAAGTGGTCTACAGGCTCCACAGGTTAGGACCCCTGCAGCCTCATACTGCTTTTTCTCTAGCATTGTGTTTCCTTGTCCCACCTTCCCAGCATCTTTGCACTTTTCCCTTCTTTCTTTTACTGACTCATCTTTGAGACCCAAGTCTCACTACTTCAGAAGTGAGACTTCTGGCCTCTCTAATTAGGTCAACCAGCTATAAGGAATATTCCTCCCCTTACATAGAACTGTCACAGTTGAAACTGACCATTGGTTTGATATGTCACCTAATTAATGTCCACCTCCCCAACTATGTTGCAAGGGCCAAATGAGCAGGAAGAAAGTATGTTTTAGTAATTATTTTGGCACATAGCTAGGCGACATATCCGAGCTTGTTGTGTGTAGCCATATGACTGAATTCTGGCCAAAGGAATGTGGGCAAAATAAATATGGACCATTTCAAGAACAGACCAATATAAAATTATATTGCAATGATCTGTACTTTTTCCTTAAACTGAATTGGACAGAGAAAGATCTTACAAGCCATGAACTGAAGATGTCAAGAACCTGAGTCACAAACAGTAGAAAAGTTATCCAAAGCAGAATGTCCACAATGGTCTTCTCTTTGTGTTAAGCCATGGATGTTAGAGAATTTACTTTTTGTAGCATGATTGTATGCCTCATGCCTCGCACAATATCTAATACATGATAGATATTAAATAAGTTTCATTGGTTAAAGTATTGTTGTCCAGGCTGTTGTTGGTCAGTAGTTAGAATGTCTACTGGGGCAATGAGGAGTCGTGGGTTAGATTCCCAGTCAAGGGCACATACCTGAGGTACTGATTCACTCCTTGCTCCAGTTGACACACATGTGGGAGGCAACCAGTCGGCAACCAACCAATGTGTCACTCTCACATCTGTGTGTGTGTGTGTGTCCCTCCCTTCCATTCTCTCTTGAAAGCAATGGAAAAACATCCTCAGGGGAAGATTAACAAAATTGGCCCCCTTACACAGAGGTCAAGGAGAGACTGAAGAGGCAGACCACTCCAGATTGACAAGTGGTAGGTAGATTTAATAAGCCAGGGAGGCTTGTCTGGGATGGCTGCAAGATGAGTAGATTTCCACACCCACCTGCCAGAATCTTAAAAGTTTATACAGAGATCTTAATAGGGTTCAGTCAAAGTATACCAGCCAGACTGTCTCAACAACACATTGCTCTCTCAAGGCTGTGTCATTGAAAACACGCCCATTGTGGAAATGGTGAACAGAACCTACATTCCAAGAACAGGGGAGGGAGTGATCAGGCTCCGATTGCCTGAGTCAGTGGGTGCTTACATCCTCTCAATTACCTCCTCCAACAATTTGATCAAGACTTTTAAGATTGTCAACTAGGTGGTCATTGGTACCATTTCAACACCAACAGGAATCCCCAATTTGGGGTGCAGAGAAGAAGAAAACTGCACTCAGTTCGAAAAAGCTCAATTGTGATCCAGCACATCTGTGAGGCAACCCTAGGGCCAGGTCCCTCTCAGGCTAAACCACTCTACTCTGCTCCTCACTGATCTGCTCTGTTCTGTGCCAGTCTGCTCTGGCCTTCATTGGTCTGCTCTGGTGAGAGATCTTCGGATTTTCAGTTCAGCCAGGAAAACACAGTCTTCAGTCTTTGGTGGAAAGGAAAAGTATGTTCTCTGAGCCAGAGCCAGAGCCAGAGAGAAGCTGCATTATATAGACAGAATTTTCCCCACCCCTGGTCCCTGATTGATCCATCCTCATGCAAATCAAGACTCCAAACTTCAAAGTTTGATTGGTGTAAAGGCACTGTTGTGATTGGTCAAAAATGAGTTGCTCTTATTCATCAGTGAAGATGTTGACAGGGATATAGCTGCACAGCTTCAATTGAATTGGAAAATCTTGAATCCTATTGGCTGAAATAGGACTTCAGGAACTCCTTTATAAGGGCTGGCTCAGATGACAGAAACACAATACAGGCAGGCAGTTCAGTTCAGAGGCAGGTAGTTCAGTGTAGGCTTCTCCAACTAGAGACTGAATTTTCACATAAGTGAGTCATTCTTAATTTTTTTATGTACTTGAACAAAGTAATTGCATGTACATCCAAATTTAATGACCACCAATGAGGTATCAAAATACTAGTTTTAGCCTCAGGGGCTTTCATTTGGCCTAAATATTAACTTCTATGAGATAGTATTGCAGAATAGAAGGGGTAGAGGCTGTAGAACAGAGAAAACCTGGATATGATGTTGTCTATTTCAGGTTTGGGCTGCCTCACCCTGGGCAAGACCATCATCACTCCAAGTTTCAGTTCATTTTCTGTAAAATGGGAATAATTTAAAAAGTACTTAACATAATTTATGTGAAGCATTTGCCAGAGAGAGACCATTTTTGTAATTCAAATTATGGTGGCAAACATAATGATGAGTTATTTTTGCTATAGAAGAAAAGCTATAGATTTCAGAAAATTCATTTTGTACCTAGGGAAATTACTGAATCCTCTTTATAAGTTTAATATTTTATTTACCAATGCTCTTGGACTTCTGAGGTCAATAATCAAATCATCTACAAATAATAATTGGACCTCCCCTTCATCAATGACTCCTCAATTATTTATGTTTATTAACTTAATTACACAGGCTGAAATGTCTTTTTTTAAAGTTCACAATAAAGGAAACCATATTATTTGTCATTTCCCTAATTTTACAGGAGGTGCTCCTAGTGCAGTGATGGCGAACCTATGACACGCGTGTCAGAGGTGACACACGAACTCATTTTTTTGGTTGATTTTTCTTTGTTAAATGGCATTTAAATATATAAAATAAATGTCAAAAATATAAATCTTTGTTTTACTATGCTTGCAAATATCAAAAAATTTCTATATGTGACACGGCACCAGAGTTAAGTTAGGGTTTTTCAAAATGCTGACACGCCAAGCTCAAAAGGTTCGCCATCACTGTCCTAGTGCTTTATCATTAAGAGGAGCAAATACCAATACTGATGTTTTGATACTGATTTTTAAAACTCACTTTAAAGGAGTATTCCTCCAATCCTAGCCTGGTTGATTTTTTTAATTAAAGCATATCTGAAATTTCTCAAGTGAAGTTATTAAATATCAAAATAACCATATAATTGTGTTTTCATTGTACTATTGAGAAGGTAGATTATATTAATCAGTTTCTTTATAGTGAAATGTTTCATGTTCCTAGAATAAGCCCTACTTAGTCAATTTGTATTATAATTATGATCTTTTTCTGGATTGTTCACAAATATTTCAAATAGAGTTATCACACTTTAAGTGTGGTGAGACTGTAGTGTGTGTGTGTGTGTGTGTGTGTGTGTGTGTGTGTGTGTGTGCGTGTGCTTAATAAGGCTTCAGAATAAGGGATCTGCTTTAGTGCAAAACTGTAAGGATTTATTGCCCCCACATTTTTTTCTGAAAGTTTCAACATTCACCCAGTATTGTTGTATTCAATCTACTCTATGCATTAATCAATGCAGGGTTCAGATCAGTACCTAATAGGTCAGTTATATCAATGAGTTAATCCAAATCCTCTGTATTCAGATTTACTTTTTTTGTCTAATTGATCAGAGAAAAATTGACTGCTATATAAATCATTCACTATATATTTTTGTTTATTTTGTTTCAGTACTCAATTGTTTTGCTTTATATATACTATATACTAGTAGCCCGGTGCACAAAATTCGTTCATGGGGCGGGGGTGCCCTCAGCCCAGCCTGCATTCTCTCCAATCAGGGACCCCAGTCAGACATCCCTCTCGCAATCTGGGACTGCTGGCTCCTAACTGCTCACCTGCCTGCCTGCCTGATTGCCCCTAACTGCTTCTGCCTGACTGCCTGATGC
>NW_005354874.1:114011-115815 GCF_000412655.1 Myotis brandtii
CAGTTCACCCAGATTAGGTTCTGATTGGTTGGTTTCTATGCCAGTCAGTGTCAAAAGCTCTTCCTCCTAGGCAGCCATTGGCTCCTCACACTTCACCCAGATTTGATTCTTGTTGGTCGGTTTCTATGCCAGTCAGCATCTCCAGGACTATCTCTGGGCCTGATCAGAGAGATGGAGCTGATCAGCATCCCCTGCAGAGGCCCGGAGAGAAACAGAGGCAGGGCTGCTGGCGAAGCCTGGAGAGAAAAAGAGAGACAACGGCTGATCAACAGATGCCATGGAGGCTGTGGATCAGACCCTGCCTCTCTCCTTGGGCCCCTCTCTGGGCCTGATCCACAGCCCCTAGGCAGTCAGTGCTGGGTCACTGAGCACCAACTGCAGGACTGACTTCCTTTGGTCATTACGAACCCTGGGTTTTTATATATTAGAATATATCCAATCTATTATATTGGAATATATCTAATCTATTAAATCATTATTGTGAGCTATGTCTTTTGTCACTAATTGGTATTGATTATATCAGATTCCCTTGATCTTAGTGTATACTTTTCCCTTTTAATTTTTTCTTTGGTATTAATATTGCTTCCCTTTCTTGCTTGCTTTCTATTTGTTTTTCTAATATATGTTTCCATACCTTTATTTTTAGTCATTTTTTATAGCTCTTTGCATTCCAAATTGGGTCTCCTATAAATAAGAGACAGTTATAATCTTAAATGGAAGAGTTTCTTCAGTCTAAGCAGTGGTTCTCAACCTTCTGGCCCTTTAAATACAGTTCCTCATGTTGTGACCCAACCATAAAATTATTTTCGTTGCTACTTCATAACTGTAATGTTGCTACTGTTATGAATCGTAATGTAAATATCTGATATGCAGGATGGTCTTAGGCGACCCCTGTGAAAGGGTCGTTCTTCCGCCAAAGGGGTCGCGACCCACAGTTTGAGAACCACTGGTCTAGAGTAAATAAAAACAACCAATATGTGAAGGACTCCCTATAGACTCAAGCTATGGAAGTATATGCATTAAAGATTAAATGCAGTATATCTCTTAGAAACCTAAAAATACATCAACATTCCATTTTACCTTCTGAAACTTAGTATTATATCATGATACATTTAATCTTAAAAATTTTAATCTCTATTTCTTATTCTTCCCATCAACTAATAACATTAAGATGACCTGAATAGCTCTGCTTTGATTGGTCTTGGATGGCAGGGCAGTGAATTTTAAGCTCCCCCCTTCAGTTAATTTGGCAACCTAGAGCCTTTGAGCTCTCTCACCTGTCTCTAAGGTTGGCCTGGGCCCCTCCTCCTCTACTACTTGGGCCACAAAGGAAAATAGTATTCTTTGAACTAACCGGAATCCAGATCAGCAAACTCTTTCTTGGAAGACAGAATGGATATCTGATCACAAGATTAGAAGAAATGGTAGCAAATAGCCTTAGGAAGGAGCACAGACTTGTATATACATAAAAAATCTTAGTGTAATTTTGATCTTGGGTAAATTACTTACATCTTTGTATTGTAGCAGGCATGAGCAGAGTAGGAACAATAGGCCAGGTATGAAATGTCACTAGGATGGTAAGCTTTGGGCACCTAGAAATGGACAAAACTGGGAAAACAAGCACCTTGCCCCCAGGGTGACCCTTCATCCCCTAGCATATCACTACTCATGCAGTTCAAACCCTCCCTGACCTTTCTCCCCTGGAATGTAGCTAGTCATGTAGTAGACCCCTTTTGAGGAGGAGCAAAGGGACCAGAGAATAGTCTCATATGACTCTCAGGGAAGCCCTTGAATGACCACTCTT
>NW_005354874.1:115891-133358 GCF_000412655.1 Myotis brandtii
TATATAATTGATTTTTTACAGAGAGTAGGGGAAAGGGATAGGGAGTTAGAAACATCGATCAGCTGCCTCTTGCATGCCCTCTACTGGAGTTGTGCCCACAACCTAGGTACATGCCCTTGACCGGAATCAAACCTGGGACCCTTGAGTCCGCAGGGCGACGCTCTATCCGCTGAGCCAAACCGGTTAGGGCTGCATGACCACTCTTTTAAACATTAAGCCCTCAAAACAATGAGGTTCTGACCTACATCAAACAATCCTAGGAACAAAGCATCGGGTTTGTTGACCACAGAGGCAGAGTTTAGATCAAACTAGAGATAACATGTAGGCCTCAGTTGTGTTTCAGCTCCAAGCACAGAAAAGCAGTAAGACCAAGCAGAGTGATGTCATGACTAACATCAGGACCAGCTGAGATGACTAATGACCACTTCCCCAGGCGTTGATCAATCAGTGTAGGCCACAATGCTGAGAGGACACACCTGGAAAGCTAATGAATATTCTATTAAAATCCTCCCCTAAGATCTCCAGATAAAACACCTCAAGACCAAGGATTCAGTGCATCTCTCTCTCTCTCTCCCTTTTTTCCTCTCCTCCCCCTTCTCCCTCTCCTTTTCCCTCCCTCACTTCCTCCCTTCTGCACCCATGCCTTTCCCTACCCTCCTTCTCCCCCAGGGACATGTATCCTTGCTTTCTTTCTCCTAAGTTTCAAGGGCCCTTCTTTTGTCTCTGTAAATTGTTTCCTGAGCCCATGCAGCCCAGCTGGCTCATGTCTTCCATGGTTTATTCTACTGCTAAATAAACTTTTGATTGTATTTGAGTCTTAACTCTGAATTCTTTCTTAGCCAAAACTCAAGTACCAAGGTTACTGAACCGAGGTCCAATCACTGGTAACATTCTGGTTGCAGTTTCACTGCTAACAGTATCATATTGTTTTCATTTGTTAAGTGGAGGCAATAAGATCTATTTCATAGAATTGTTGGAGGCTTAAGTGTGAAAATCCATCAAATTTAATGCAATGGCTAGTACTTAGTCAACATTCCATAGATAAGTATTATTGATCATTCTTTATCCAAGCTGCTTATGTTTAATTCTCTTATATATTAATGGTCTGTGAAAATATTTGCTCTCATGCCTTCCTTCCTTCCTTTCTTTGATTCTTTTATTTCTCTACTAGAGGCTTGGTGTATGAAATTCATGCACAGGGGTGAGGGGGTGTCCCTAAGCCCTGCCTGCACCCTCTCCAATCCGGGACCCCTCGGGGGATGTTCTGCAGGGATTGGGCCTAAACCAGCAGTTGGACATCCCTCTCGTAATCCAGGACCACTGGCTCCTAATCGCTCGCCTGTCTGCCTGCCTGATCGCCCCCTAACTGCCCTCCCCTGCCAACCTGATTGCCCCCTCACTGCTTTCTCCCCCATGCTGGCCTGATCTCACCCCTAACTGCTTGCTCTCCCACCAGCCTGTTCACCCCTAACTGCTTGCTCCCCTGCCAGCCTGATTACCCCTAAGAGCCTCTGCCTCACCCCTGCCCCCGCCACCATGGCTATGTCCAGAAGGAAGTTGGACATCTGGAAGATGTCCGGTCCACCCGGTCTGATTAGCATATTACTAATTTATTAGTTCAGACTAAAAGACTGAGAATTTAGAAAGTCAGAAAGGATTGAAAAAAGAGGTATTTAACACATACACACACATATACATACACACGCACACACACACACACAAACTCAGACACACACATTCATACTCAATATAACCAAAATAGCATTGCCTTTGGCTTGGGGTCCCTAAAAACCTTAGTTCACTTCTCAGCTTAGCCACTTCCAATCTGCATAACCATTGTCTATTGTTTGATCCTATGAAAAATGCAAATGGACCCATAATCCCAGCTCTATATTTATATCTGAACAGGTTACTATTCTGAGCCTGAATTTCCTCATCAGGAAAACAGCGGTACTAATGATACCAATTTCACAGGCTTGATATGAGAATTAAATAAAGCAATAAACTGGAAATTAACTGTCATATAGGAGAAGATCAATTAATAATGGTTGCTGTTGTTTTTATAAAGTTTTAATGAACCTTAAGTGAGCTAATGTGTAGGAGGCCTTGCACAGAGTAGAAACTCTAAAACTTCTGATTTCCACTTTCCTTTTCTTCCCTCTATGCTCAGTTTTTTAAAAGCCATTTAAGTGGGTTGATGGGAATAGTAATGTATACTATTCTAAAGCTGTGTGAACTAGGTTATTTCTTTTAGCCAGTGCTAGTGATAACATCTAGTAGAAAAACTCTAAATCAAAACTAGAAGAGAGCCCTGGCCAGTGTGCTCAATGGTTAGAGTGTCAGCCCGAGCAAGAAAGGGTCAAGGGTTCGATTTCAAGTCAAGGGCATATGCCTGGGTTGCAGGTTCACTCCCAGCCCCCTGGTCAGGGCTTGTGGGAGGTAATCAGTCTATGTTTCTCACTCACATCTTATTTCTCTCTCTCTCAAAGGAAAAAATATCCTCTGGTAAGGATTAACAAAAAACAAAACTAGAAGAGCTTACTGACTCAAGGGGACTGTGAAACCCCCTTGTCCTCACCCAGCTGTATCCCTCCCTGCCAATGGCGGATGCCAGACTCCACAATCTCTTCTTTGCTTTTGACTTTGATGCCTGTTAAACCATTTATCCTCCTATAGGAAATACTTGAACAAGTATCCATTCTTTTCTAGAATATGAGAGTAGGAGAGATTTAAGCAGCGTTTTAGAAATTACGTTTAGGAATTTGCATGAGGGAAGTAGGAGGAAAGGAATGCTGAATTCCAGAAGGAAATGGGAGGAGGAGTCACAAACCCAAAAGCAAAAAATATTGAAGACAAAGAAAGAAAATGTTGCCTTTTTCATAAAGGTGTCCATACTTGATCCTTAGTTCCAACATAGAAGGAACTTCCACTGTGTATTTGGAATCTCTGAACGGGTGTCATCCCTGGGAAAGCACCCCTTCCTTCATATCTCCTTGTAGCTCCTTAGGCCTTAGAAACTGGTAACCTGGAAATGGACTATCCTTGTTCTCCAACTCTTTTTTCATCTGGTTATTCTTTTTTGGGATATATCCTTGTGAATTTTACTTTAGGGATTTTGGTACCAAAATACATGTTTGGTTCAGAAGTTCTAAAATGAAAGGTGAAATTACTCTCAGTTTTAACTAGTGATTTCATGGAATAGCTCCCTAGGAATTGACAAGGAAAAGAGAAAAGTGAAAGGAGAAATACATTTTATTTTAAAACTCTTCCATTTGAACAATTATCCCAATAGACAACACAACCAGGTATTTTAAGTGAGTTTATTTGTTTGTTTGTTTTTAGGATATGACCACACATTCTACCAGAATACATTCAGTATTCCAGGAGGGAAGAGGGGAGACAGTTAAAAGTCTGGGTAAAGAAGGCATCTGCTGAAGTAAGCAACCATAAGATAGAAAACCCTTCTTATGGTTTCAGATGTATACATGAATTGCTCTGTTCTGTTTTTAAGTTTAAGTGGAAAATATTTAATTCCATGTTTCCCCGTGATGTGCAGCATGGAAGCACATATATTTCTCCAGGCATAACCACATGTGTGACAACATTCTCAAGACCCAGCACTGAATTCCTCTTACAATATGTCTGAGGAACACTGACTGAGAGCTCTCATTCCGTGGATTCCGCCATCTCTTCAGTTTCTCCACACCATCACAACCTCATTGTTGCACCAGGATCACTTTCAAAGCATTTCACTGCCTGTGACATGACAGGGTAAGTAAAATGCTGATGGGTTTGAATTTCCCTCGCCAGTCCCTCAGCTTCTCTATCTTATAATTTGGCATTTCATTCCTCTGTCACATCAGATGCCACATTAGAAATCCCTGCTTGACCTTGAGATATATGGAAGGTGCTGACGGACAAGGCATTTGGGGCAGCTGAAGTTCAGTCTTTCATCATGATCACTTTCAAACATTGATTGTGCAATTAGGAAAAATTTGGAAAGCATTTGAAAACTTCACATAATGATAAATCCAGATTTTAGTGAGCTTGTCAGATGTTACTATCCTATTCCCGACACCAGGACCAGAAGGATGAGATAATTTCTCAATATATTCAGAAATAATATTGCCCACTGTAGTGTGTCCTGAATGCCCTATTTGGGTCTGTTCCTTCTCATTTTTGTGTGTTCCCGTCTCATTTTCTGGAAAGATGCTATTTAACTTTTAAAAATGATGACAATCTTCAAAGTTCTTTCATTTTTTTTACTTCTTTATTTTATTGAATGTATTGGGATGACAGTCTTCAAAGTTCTCGCTTAAGAAGTAATGACATACATTTTCTTAATCTGGGAGAAAGTCTGGGAATCATTTTCTGGATCAAAAGATTCAAAGAATTTATTTTTAAACCCATTCAATGTGGACTCATTAGCACTCCATTCCATTTTCTAGACTGAGACAAACCATTAGTAAGGCATCTCAACATTTTGAATTAATAAATTTACTTTAAGAAGCCCCAGATAATGGGAGTATATAGAGGAGACCATCTAGGCACATATTTATTTTTAATTAGTAAGTTTCCTAACTAAATCATCTATACATGGAGGACTTTTTTTTAGTGGGAAAGATGTCACACTTGTTTGTTTTTATTTCTTTACTAAACTGGAGCATATTCAATAAAACAAATAGTTTTCATATGATATTAAATACAAATCTACTAATGACCTTCACTAGGAAGCTATGACACTTCTCCTGGAGGGTGAAAGATTCAGAGTGACTACTCACCCAGAAAATCATGTTTGTTATGATATGTTTCTAATGCCTTTCTCAAACCTTTAATTTTACTTTAAAATAGATGTTGAATTGTATGCTCCTGCATAGACAGAAACCTGAATTTCCAAATAGAGGCACATGACATGAGATACACTAAAAATGTTTTGCAAATAGAATATGCCAGACTTAGCAGAAAAGTCTGCTTTTGGGGAAACTTCTCTTATGGATAAAATTGTTGTTACTCACTTTTATTTTACCAGAAGGCAAATTAGTCATCACATAGCCTGCTCCATTTTTTTTCTTGAAATCAGGTCATTTAATCCCTTCTGGGATGTATTCAGAATGAGAGCCTATATTTTGCTCTCAGATTCATCTGGAGAGAATTTCAAGTTGCAGGTCTTCATATAATAGGGCATATGGAAATGGAGTCTAAAGTGTCTGACACTTTTAATGCTATAACTTCATTCACAATGGCATTGCTTGTGAATAAAAAATTGAAAATGTAGGCGAACCAAATCCCCACATGACCTCAGCAGCTCTAAAATTATACTGTTCCTGTAATGCGCTTTATGCCTCCTGTATAGGAGGTATAAATATATCTGGTAGCCTCTGTAGACAGCATAGGTGGATGAAAACCTATTTCTGAGCACAATATAGCATCTGTTACTAGGATATAACAGTGATTATTCATTCGTCTTGGACCAGAGTCCATGTTTAATCATATTTATGATTTAAAGTTAGAACTAGCTAAATGCAGGAAATCCAAGAGTCCTGTAGGACAGTCAGTTCTTTGATTCACCACCTATTCCATTTTCTTCATGTTTCTAAATACAGTGGCACTCCCTGAGGAGGGAGGTGAAGTGCTTTCAGTTCCCCGACTTCAACGCTGAAGAACCATCGCATAATTATTGAACTGATATTATCTCTAAGATATTTCTGCAAGATACAATTTTTCCTGTTTCCATAAAAAGAATCAAAATATGGATTTTAACGCCAGCCTAGAGCTCTAATCACATAGGAAAGTGATCTAGGAAGAAAATCAAGATCGCTAGGTTAGATAGACAGATGGATAGATACATTTTCAAATGCTGTGCAGTAAATGATCAACTTATTTTGTTTTCAATTTCCAATCTGTCAAGGGTGCATGATTTTTGTAAAAATAAAATAACAATGATTCTCAACAATGTGAAATAAAAAATAAGCAAAAGCACGCAAACTACAAGCCCTGATTTTCATTATTAAATTCAATAGTCCAGGAAATTACATGGCAATGACTATGCTCAGAAAGAGAAAAACAGAGGAGAGTTGGTAAGAAGCTTCTAAGTGTTTACTCTTAACGTCTGTACTTTTCCCATCACAGACTGGCACCAGCTCACTGACCATACTTTGAGAAGCACTGAGATAAAACAAATTTTCTTGCCTTGCATTTCTCCTTAATTATTTGGTACATATCTCAGCATTTCTAAGTAGGGTGCTAGCAGCAGCGTTTTAGTAAAAACAAGTATTTTTTTCTGCACCTGCCTATTCTTACATGGCTGCTGAGGGTGATGCCAGGAGACTGGGGAAGGGAACATGGTACAGAAAAATGTAAGGTGTGGTTCCTTCCCCAAAGAAATATAACCCCATTAAGAAAGAAACTCCTTAATGAAGTGTTTCTCCACGGAGGTCATAGATAAATGGGGGTCACAGACTTTTTTCAAGGTGCGATTCCTATGTGCACCAGATAATATCAGCAGACTGAATAAATGCTTTGTGCACATGAATTCTCCCACATCCCAGTCCATGGGTGCAGCTGTCATTGAGAAAATGTTTGTTCATTTTAAAATGCTGCCTAAACTGATATCACTATATGCCATCATGTATGTACTATGCCAATAAGTTCTAGAGAGACAACTGCAGTGGTAGGGGTGGCACTCAGAAAGGGGAAAACACCAGTAAACTTGTTAAAGGAGACCTAGAAGCAAGGAGAGCTAATGTGGTTGGAAAAGGCACTGGGTGTAATAGAAATTTGAGTTTGTGCTGGAGGAACCGGTGTGGCTTTTTCTCCCTGAAGTCATTTTAGATGGAGGGAATCACACAAAAGAGAACATAAAGCCATAACCAACTCTCCTGTGGAAAATGAAATGGGTTGTGGGGGTGAGGTGGTTGAGAAGAAAATATATAGCTTGATTGTGAAGGACTTGGCACATTAGCTAAATGTGGACTTTTATCCATTACACCCGGGACAGCAAAATCTTTTCAACACAAATGTTGCAATCTCTGACTGACTAGTAGTAACTTCCTAGAGCTCAGTGTTGAGACAGACTCTGAGGTTGTACCCACACTCAAAGAGGAAAACTTTTGTAATTGATTATCGATGTCTCCTACAGGACCATGCTGGGGAAGCAATGGCAGACATTGATTATTTCCGCCCCAGAGCTATGGTTCCCAAACGTGTCTGAAAGTTGAAAATAAACTTATGGGGCTTAAAAAATTCAGCTCTACAAACCCTGCATCATTTGGTAACTGGCCTATATAGTGGAGGAGAATTAATGACTTTTGAGGACATATGATGGTAAGCTCTTCACTGGGTGCAGATTGGGCGAGAGTCCAGAACATGAGCTGATGGGGGGGGGTGCGGGCAGTGACCCCCAAAACGCTCATTTGAGAAGCACTTGAAAAAGTCATAGAATATTAGAGTTGCAAATTAATTTTAACATGCCACAGCCAACATTCATTTAACAAACAGAGAAACACAGACACATAGCTATTAAACTGATTGCTCCAAATTACAGGGGTCCTCAAACTTTTTAAACAGGGGGCCAGTTCACTGTCCCTCAGACCGTTGGAGGGCTGGACTATAGTTTAAAAAAAAAAAACTATGAACAAATTCCTATGCACACTGCACATATCTTATTTTGAAGTAAAAATAACAAAATGGGAACAAATACAATATTTGTATTTGCATGTGGCCCGCGGGCCGTAGTTTGAGGACCCCTGCTCCAAAACATCTGTTTGCAACGTAAGGCACAGGAATTAGAAGCACCATCTCTCATTTCCCAGCGTTCCCACTTTCATTACTGACATCAAATCATTAAATGTGAAGATCAACATTGAAGAATCACAGACAAGATTTTGAGACTAAATTACTGAGAGGATAATAGATAGATTGTTAATAGAGTTCTTTAGATTTTAATTTTAACAACAAAATATGTGTCAATGAAATGGGCCATTAAAACATAAAGCCTTGAGAATAGAGCTACCCTATGGTCCAGCAATCTCTCTTCTGGGTATTGACCCAAACTTTTTGAAAACATTTGTTCATAAAGATATGTGTACCCCTATATTTATGGCATCATTATTCATGGTGGACAAGACATGGAAACAACCTAAGGGCCCTTTGATGGAAGATTGGATAAAGAAGATGTGGTACATATGTACATGGAATACTACTCAGCCATAAGAAAGGCTGAAGTACTGACATTTGCAACAACAATGGATGGATCTTGAGAATATCATGTCATGAAAAATAAGTCATATGGGAAAAGTCAAGAACTATATGATTTCATTCATATATAGGATATAAAATGTAAAACAATAAATAAACAAACCCACAGACGTAGACAACAGTGTGGTGGTTACCAGAGGGGACGTAGATTGGGAAGGATGAAGTAAAGGGGGCCAAATGGAAAGAGACTAGACTCTGGGTGGTGAGCACACAATGCAATAGACAGATACTGTATTATAAGATTGTTCACTTGAAACATATAATCTTATTAACCAACGTTACCCCAAACATATAGTAATTTAATTTTAAAAATATCTTTATTAGTAGAGGCATTTCTCCCTTAAGGACACTAGATGGCGCATTAGTCAGGACAGATGAAGTTAGCCTGCAGCAACAAAGATCCCTAAAATCCCAGTAACTTAACACAACAAAAGCTTGTCTCTTGCTTTCAAAAAGTATACTTATGGGTAAAGGTGACTTTCAAGGGCAGCTCTCATACACCAAGGGGTGTTAACACTGCAAGGCTCCTGATCCCAGTAATTAAATGCTCCTATCCAAAAATGACACATATTACTTCACTCACATTTCTTTGGCTAAAGCGTCACATGGCTATGCCAACCTCAAGGGAAAGGAGTGGTATTGATGCTGGTGAACAGTCATAATGCTACGAACAATAACAGGTGCATAAGATTTAAAAGACAGTGAAGATGAATGTGCTCCAAATGATAAATATCTGATATAAAAATGAGTATGGCCTGCTGACTTTTTGGAACCAAAAGTCAGTGTGGTTTTATGGCATCCCTCAGGGATTGTCATCCGCAAGAATGTAAATAATTGGTAAAGCTGTGTTTTCTTACTTCTCCATATGGTACATTGCTCAAAGGAAAATGCTGTAAAGGAAAAGTAAGTTTCAGATCAGGACTAGGATACATTTTATTACAACATTATGATAAATAAACATAAGTGTAAAGACATCCACTTCAGCAAAGTAAAGTCCTAACTCGCCTATAAAGATTTACTAATTTTCCAATTTTAATATCTAGTTAAATATGTGTGTATGTGTTTACTTGTTAGAATGCTGCTGTTGACAAGTTATCATCCTGAAATTTTTTTCTGTATTGATGAAAAATTTTTAAAGGATTCTTTAAAAAGCTGTCCAAAGTACTATGCCTATATCAGCGCCAATTAGGTCTAAGCCATAACCTCACAGGACAATTTTGAAGAAAAATAATTGGAATTTTTTAAAAAGTTGCAAAGCCTGAATTCTCAAACCCAAGATATTGGTCGAGTAGCCACAAAAGTAAAGCAAATGATTGGAAATTGAAAAGCCATTCAGCTCAGCAAATTGTTTGTTGCCATGGTGCCAAAAGGCCACAATTTGTACACTCTATAAAGTTAATGGGTTGTACTTATGTGCCCTTAATTTTTTATTTCCATTTCTCAAAAATATTTGAAACTACAACATCAACAGAGAAAAATGTTGCCTGGTTATTTACAGGGACTCTATACGAGGCTGCTATTTTGTCAACGTCATGCCCCAAAGTTGGTTCTCTGGGGACCAATGTGAAGAGCAATAAAAGGGCCCATCCCAGATCTCTGTTTGCCTGTGCGGTTGCTCCTCTACAAGCTGAAAATGACATCTTTTTGTGTGTTGCCACCTCACTGACTTACAAAATGTCAGAGCAAGAACCCCTCCAGTGTACCTGTGTGCAAATTCCTCTGGAGTGGAATTTCCTGGACGCAGCTGTTGTGCATGTGGGTTAGCAATGCTCACTGATTTTCCAGAGTGGCTCTGCCAATTTCCACTCCATCTATTGATGTCTGAGAGGCCCTCTTTTCCATGAAGTGCAAACAAGTAAATTTAAGGGCATACATTGAGCCTGCTGACCGAGTTCATATGCAGGAACCTCTGAGATGGGATCTGAATAGGTCAGGGGGCCTCCTTTTGTACCTGCACCTCTCTGAGGCTGTCCACAGCAATCTGACATGCCCGAAGTCAGATTCTGGGAGAGGAACTCCCACATTTGTTCTGAGGGTTTTTAAGAACCACTCTCAAGAGCCCTCTCCTCATAGGATCAGAAGGCTGGTGATGAAGCCTTCAGCTGACCCCTGAAGTGTCCATAAAGGGTTGAAGGAGGTCAATTCCTTTTCAGAAGGCCAGACTCAGGGTACCAGTCTTGGACATATTAACCCTTACCTTTCACTCCACATCTCTTTCCCTTTTTCTTGTGTCACTTTTTATAAAAATTAATTATGAAGTTAGAGTATGTGGTGGGTATGATTGCAAATTTTGTTTAAGTCTTCACCCAAAGACATGGAGAGAGAGAGAGAGAGAGAGAGAGAGAGAGAGAGAGAGAGAGATTGCAAATCTTTTAGAGTTAAGACTTTCTTTCTGGCCTAGCATATTATTAATTTTCATAAATCTTCTAGTCTTGCAAAGAACAATGTTTACATATACCTATTGTATCAAACTTGTTAATTATGTTGTTCAGAACTTCTACAGCCATAATTTTGCTTGACTAATGTATCAATCACTTAGAAAGGTGTGTTGAAATCTCCCAATATGTTGATGGACTTTTTTAGCTTCCTCTAAGCAGTTTTATAAATTTTTTATTCATTTATTTTAGGCCTATTTTGCTAGATGCATCCAAGTTTATAGCCTATCTTCTTGATGAAAAAAATGTTTGTCACTATGTAAATGGTCCTCTTTCTCTTCTATAATTTTTTACTTTAATTCAATTTTATGTTGTATTATTATAGCCCTAGTAATTTTTTAAAAATTAGTATCTGACATGTACTTGTTCTACGCTTTTACTTTTCAACTTTTCTGTGACCTCTATCTTTTTTAAAGCATTCATTTATTTTATTTGTTTTTTTATCTAGAAGTGACCTCTATGTTTTTAAAAGCATTCATTTATTTTATTTGTTTTTTATCTAGAAGGGGAAAAAAACATTGACTTTTTTCTGGGAGTTTAGTTCTTTACTTTATTAATTTTGAGTGATGATACATTTATTTTTATGTTTCTTGGCTTACTTTCCTCCTAGTTATTCTGTTTTTTTGTTTATGTGTGTGTTTGCCTTTTCTCTAAGACATTTCAACTGATATTTATATTCCCCATTCCATTTTTTAACATCTACTAGTTTGGAAGTTCCACATTCAATTACTGTTTCTTTTTGGGATTTCTCTGGAAATTTAACCTGTATTCTTAGGTTAAGATGTTTAAAGTTAGTCAATACCTTAACACTTCTCCTAAACAGGAGATGAACTTTAAACACAGCTCCCGTCACTCCTCCTTTTAAATGAGATTTGGTTGTTGTCCAGAATTCAGGTCTATTTTGATTTTTTTAACCTCCCAATTTATCTAATTAATGTTTGTTTAGATTTACCAACATATTCATTATTTTAATTTTTATTTATTTCATTTTTATTTCAGACACACCTTCTGGGATCATTTTCTTTCCACCTAAATACAGTCCAGATGCACTCCCTTCACGAGGGTCTGTTGCTTGCAAACTCAGTTTTTGTAGGAAAATTTATTTCACTCTTGCTCTTTCTCAAGTGTGTGCATAGATTGACAAGTATTTTCTCTCAGCACTTTCTATATCTTCCTCCCTGACTCCTGCCTTCCACTGCTGTTCCAGAAGCCAACTGTCGGCCTAATATTTATTTATTTTTTATAACTGATTGTAAAATCTTCTGTCCTGTCTTCAGTGTACTACAAGTTCACTATCATGTGTCCAGGTGAGTTTCTTTTTTCTTTTCTTTTTAAATTTATCCTTATTATTAAAAGTGTTATAGATACCTCCCTTTTTGCCCCCACTAACTCCTCCATCCCACACCCAGGCCTTCAGCACACTATTGTCTGTGTCCATGGCTGTGCATATAAGCATGTAAGTTCCCTGATTAATCTCTCCTCACCCACCCACCCACGCCCACCTTCCCTCTGAGATTCATAAGTCTGTTCCATGCTTCTCTGTCTCTGGATCTATTTTGTTTCTTTTCATTGCTTTTTCTTGGGATTCACTGGGATTTTTTAATTGGAAACTGGTGTTTTTTATCAATTCTAGAGACATCTTAGGTATTATCTTTAGAAACATTTCTACTCCCCGTCTTTCTTTTGTCTTTGTTTAGACACTTGTAACTGTGTCCTTCATGCGTCTTAATCTTCCATTCCCTCATCTCTCTGTACTGCATTCTGGATATTTTTTTCACATCTCTTTTCCAGTTCACTAAGTAGCACTTCAATTGTGCCTAATCTGCTGTTAAAACCATCCATTGCACAGCAAGTCCGTATCTAAACTCTATGCCTCGGAAATACACAGTGCAAATAGGTTTTGTATAAATGATGCTCCTTGCAGACTTATTTGAAATATGAAAAATAAACAAAATATCTCTCAGTAGGAAAATGGTTCAATAAATTAAACGCATCTGTTCAATTAAATTAACATTACATAGGAATCTAAATAAACAGTTTTGCTTCATCTTGGACCCATGCCCATCTATATACAGTAGAAACATGTAAATACAGTGTGTGTATACAGAATGGATTAAGAGTGACTACTCCAGATTGATACGTTTTTAGTATAAAACACATTCTAAATTGCACAGACTTGTATGAAAAGTGTAAATTATCTCATTAATAATCTTGTATTTATTGGATGTTGAAATGGTAATATTTTTAATTTATTGGGTTAAATGTTATTAAAATTAATTTCGCTTGTTTATTTACACTTTTTCTTGTGTCTAGTAGACATTTAAAATTACATATTTTTTAAAGCTATTGATTTTCTAATTTAAAATGTATTTTACATTTTTAGAACTACCATTTGGATCTTTACTAATAAGTGCAATATTGATATTCCCTACTTCATCACACTTTCAAACATACCCATCACACTTATTTCATAGTCGTCCTCTGGTAATTTCAGCATTGACTGTCATTATGGGTGTGATTCTGAAAAACAAGTATTTCTGTTCTCCCCTAGTGGCTCACTTCCTCTTGTATTTATTAATTCTTCGAAGAATTTATTTGTGAAAATTCTGAGTTTAATTTACATTTCTCCAAAGCAAATTTGCATTTTTTTCTTCCAGGGATATGGAACTTGACCACCCCACACAAATTACAGCAAATGTTCACCATATGAGTTTTGGGTAAAGTAGTCTAAGAAATATGATTTCGTAAGCTTTTTATTAAAGTATAAGATGACACTAGAAAATGTGCACAGATCAAAAGTGACAGCTCAGTATATTTTCACAAACTATGCACACCATACCTGGGAGGTGACCGTCTAATCAAGAAACAGAATATTACAGGCACTCAGTACGCAGAAATAGACCTCCACAGGCTTTGCACTATAGGGCTGCAATATACACGGGGTCCCCCAAAAATGTATACGTACTTTGAATAATGATTAATTCCATGGGTTAAGTCTGAAAAGAAAGAAACATCATTTGAGCAATCAGAAACCAGAGTGTATACACTTTGGGGGACACCCTATATATAGTTTGTTTTGTCTTAACTCCTTGGTACTTAGAACCAAGGTTGAGTTCACTTGATACCTTTAAGGTCACCTATGGGTGACTACTCATTTTCTGGGGCTTGGTTCTGCATTCTCACTTGTTGGGGTCCCAGTCTTTGCCCCCTGTCCTTTTTGTGAGTGGTCAATATAACCTCAGGCTCCAGGCAATTAGGGATATGCATATATTCCCAGAATAAACATCGTTTCTTGTACTTTAATATTCTCAAAAGTTGAGTTCTTTCCTTAATTCTAACCTTATTTTCCCACAAGCTCAGAAATGTATGCAAAGAAGAGAAAAAGAGAGGAGAGGAGAGAAAAAGAGGAGAAGCAGAGAGGGGGAAAGGAAGACAGAAATGTCAGTTTTTTTTTTTTAAACTTTACTTCCTATTAAGATTTTCTTTTTAAAAAAATTTTTTTAAAAAATATATTTTATTGATTTTTTACAGAGAGGAAGGGACAGGAATAGAGAGTTAGAAACATCGATCAGCTGCCTCCTGCACACTCCCCACTGGGTATGTGCCCGCAACCAAGGTACATGCCCTTGACAGGAATCGAACCCGGGACCCTTGAGACCGCAGGCCGACGCTCTATCCACTGAGCCAAATCGGTCAGGGCAGAAATGTCAGTTTTAATGTAAACCAGGAATAAAGGAAGCAATTCAATAAATTATTATAAATGACAAAGTTAAAAAATCTACAGCAGTAAAAATCTTGCTTTCTAGGGGGTATCTAATATCATGAGAAAATGTCTATGATGTTATTGAAAAGGAAACAATGGTTCAAACCTGTAAAATTTGGCCCCAATTTTGCAAAAACACTTCTGTGTTTGTACAGACCTAAAAACGGGGAAGAAATGAATTGAAGCATTAACCGTGACTTTCTGTGGGGAATGGACCCCTGCGTTCTTTTATGTTTTTCTGTGTTTTATGGAAGTCAGGATCCTCATTTTACAATATCAACAAAAACGAGGAAGCATTCAGAAGAGTGATCAGGAGCCTGAAAACACCCACTGCACTCCTTCTCCCACGCTCAGACTGTGTCAGTGACATGAGAGAAATGGAAAGAATTGAATAGACCCACTAATGCTCAACAAGAGAAATCTGCAGCGAAGCGGGCCGACGCTGCTCTGCTTTCTACCCATGCTGATTACCTTCCAATGGAAAATGGGACTCTGTGGAGGAGGAAGCTTTTGACTCTTTCCACCCATGGGTTCTCTTTTATGTTGGAGCATTAAGCTGCCTTCCTCCAAGCAGCACGATCAGGTGCAGAAGGGATGTAACAAAACTCTTCATTTCCTCTCATTAAAGACTCAATTTTTTGGTTCTTCAGTTTGATTGACTTTGTGAAATACTGGAAGGCATCATGGGAGTTCAGGGAAGGAGGGAAAAGCAATAGTAGCTTTTTACCAACTTACATTATTTGCAAATAAATTCTTAAGGAGGACTGTGCCTTTTTCTCCAACCTGACATGGTTGCTCTGTGCTCATGCTTTTTGGGCAGTAACTAGAAAGTAGGACCAGTTATTTTTTAATTGTTAAAATAATTAAAGGATGGAAATCATTTGCCTAAGAGAATTCTTTTGTGATTCTCTCTTTGGAGTTGTGATGAGGGGTGCCTCTTTCTCTATGGTCTTTCCACTCAAAAATGTGGTACACAGACCAACGGCATCAATATCGCCTGAGAGTTTGCTGGTAACACAGAATCTTGGTCCCCCCACCAGGCACACCGAATCAGAATTTCTAGGGAATCTGTGGTTTAACAGCCTCCCTAATGATTCTTATACACACAACCAGTTCAAAACCACTTGAGGGCATGCAAAAAACCAATATGAAGCAATCACAGTTCAAATCAAAAAGAAAAGGGTACAATTTTATTCCTCTGAATATCTCAATTTATCTCTCCTCTGAGAGGAAAACTTACTATAAACCTTCACCCTGGTAGCCACAATTAAGTGTGGGAACTCTATGCACATCCATACACAGAGGTCAGGGCTGCATTTAAGCAGCCTGGTCCATAACTGTTCCCTCTCACCATCAAACCCCAGGAGGGGACTTTTTGTTCAATTTCTCCTCTCATCCGCTTTGAAGAGATGCAACTTTGAACTCACAGTGACGCTGTTGGGAACGTTTTGTGCCTTCCATACATTGTGTCTTTCTGTGACGCTCTGGTGAGCCAGTGCAAAAATAGGGACAAAACCAGCAAAACATGCAAGGGAAAGGAAACTCTCTGAAACACAGAAGTTTGCCAGCTCAATTTTTGCTTTTTTGTTCTTAGGCATTGCCATGCTGTTTGATTTTGTACCTTTCTTTTTAGAATCATGTATTATTGAACACATAAAAAAAAGGTTTGACAACAAGCATATGACATGCTCTGGAAATAAGTGAAATATCTAAAGTATGCTTTTGGAAATGTCTTTCTTAGTATCATTCACTACTAAGGAGCTATGCTCTCATCAATCTAACTTTTGAAAAATGTTTATTTGTTATTTACCATGTGTTAGGAAGGCTTCAGGTTAACCATTTCCTCCCACCAAAATTTATCTGCCCCAATCAGAATCCTGCATTATGACAATATAATATATTTAACTCTACTATAATAGTAATGGTAATAATGATATATGAATAATTATGTTCTAAATATTTTCCTCCCTGTATCAGCTATCTATGACCATAATGATGCCAAGTAACAAACAACCACAAAGCCTCAATGGCATAATACAATAGCATAGATTGCTCACATGGCAGGTGCCAGCTGGGGACATGCCTGGGGTCTCTGTGTCTTTTGGCTGGGCTGTTCACTTGCCTGTGTTCCAAATGACTGTCCATTCCTCTAGACGAGTCTCAACTGGGCTGAGTGGGCACTTCAAGTCTCTGCCGCATATCTGTTCCATGCCAGTAGGCTACCTCAGGAATGTCCTCATGGAGATGACAGAAACACAAGAAAGAGCAAGGCCTCTCGAGTTGTAGACTTAGAAGCACCATGCTTGCACTTCTGCTTCATTCTATTACCCAAAGCCAGGCACATGGTCAAGTCCAGAGACAGAGGCAGAGGACACTTCAAAGCTTCAAAGTTAAATGCCCAAGGGGATGAGGGATGCAGGGGTAAAAGATCATTCAACCCATCAACAAGACCTATCAATTCTACCTTAGAAATACTTTCCACACCTGTCCAATACTCCTTCTATCTTATTGGTACCACCACTTCAGTTCACCATGATCTCTTTTACCTATCACCACCTGACTGCTCTGTCCAGATCTTTCTTGTCCATTCCTTCTCAGACCATTCTCAATGCAGC
Organism: Myotis brandtii; assembly: GCF_000412655.1. Taxonomy (NCBI): domain Eukaryota; kingdom Metazoa; phylum Chordata; class Mammalia; order Chiroptera; family Vespertilionidae; genus Myotis; species Myotis brandtii. The sequence goes on from NW_005354874.1 coordinate 132,961, forward strand.
AACAAGAATAAACTTAAAAAGAAAACCTGCTCTGACCACTCATTTAATTAAGTCTGCCAAATGGTTTCCTATTGTTCTCTGGATAAAGGTGAAAATCCTGACTAAGGCCTGAATTGTTTTCAATTTTCAATTGAGGGGTTATTTTAAAGCAAATAGGTGAACCTGGTGAAAGGGAGAAAGAGAGTGAGGAGGGAGTGTGGGAAAGAGAGGCTTTGTAATGACTTCCATGTGAGGACAGCCTGGGACCCCTTTCTCCAACCTCATCTCCTTCCATCCTTTCTTTCACTTTATGGTTGGAACACATCATAATTCCCCAACTTGTACACTATTTCAAGCCTCTGGGGTCTTACTTGGACTGCTCTGTGTCCAAGTAGAGTTCTTTATCCCTACTTTTGGTA
>NW_005354874.1:133921-142125 GCF_000412655.1 Myotis brandtii
AAACATTTTTTAAAATTTTGTATTCAAGATATCTCATATCTTGAACTTAAATGACTATGTGCAATGATTGCTTATAATTTGGTTCCTTCAAAAGACATTCAAATAAACGCAGCAAAACATCAATCATTTCTCTGCCTTCCAAATTTATCAGCCAAATCCTTTCTTTAATTTGAGCACATATGCCTTGTCCCTGGGAATACAACCATAAGGTAGATTAGCCAGATTGCTAGTAAAATTATTTTTGAAGGTTTGTGTTTATTTTTTGGTCATTTCTTAAATGATTGCTTGCATTCTCTGTAGGGGGGAAGCATAAATTCAAATCTGTGCCAAAAGGTGTAAAGCAAGTGTTAGATTTGTACTCTGAAAACTGAGAACTACTACCTACATATTCAACATAAATAGTATTCCATCTTTTACAAAAACTTGAAATATAATGACAACTGTGAAAATATATGCACGCAATAGTATTTAACAGTGGTTTGTTATAATCAAACTTTAAGTATTTCAGAAATTTGGTTGATGCATTTTCATATGTGTTGATTTGATGAGCCAACGTAAATATAATAGATTGTCCTACAAAAGTCACTCATTAAATTTAGGAATCATTTTCCCCAATTCCACACTTTCTCTTTTGTGAACCCGTTCTCAGTAGCAGCAAAGGGGCAGCCCTATAGAACAGGGTGCCTTCCCTGGCATGGGTGGTTTGACCTGCTTTGGACCTCTGATTTGAACTGGACCAGAGTCCTCCTCCTGGTGGTTTGTAATTAGGACACAAAGAGGTTGAGCCATATGCAACAGGAAGGTCAGGTAAAGTCTAGGACTATGTTGCCCTGGAACTTAACCAGTAGGCTACTGAGCAATCAGAAAAAAAAGATCTGCAAAAAGGAAGAGAGAAGAAAAAAAGAAGACATACAGGGGAATCAGGGCATTCTTGTGGGGAGAGAGGCAGTGTGAAAAGGAAGTATGTCAGAGAAACCAAGACATCCTTGGTTCCTTACACCATTCATTCCCAAGTCCACACTTGATAAAGCTTGGTTGTGTTTTCTGCCCTACATTCCAAGAGAATTCTTTAAATCCATGTAATAAATTCCTTTACTTACTAAATGAATTTCTATTTCTTATGAGCACTTAATTTCTGGCCAACATAAAAATCTTCAGGAGAGCCCTAACCGGTTTGGCTCAGTGGATAGAGCGTCAGCCTGCGGACTCAAGGGTCCCAGGTTCAATTCCAGTCAAGGGTATGTACCTTGGGTGCGGGCACATCCCCAGTAGGGGGTGTGCAAGAGGCAGCTGATTGATGTTTCTAACTCTCTATCCCTCTCCTTCCTCTCTGTAAAAAAATCAATAAAATATATTTTTAAAAAAATCTTCAGGAGGTAGGAAGAGGCCAGCACATATGTTCAATGCCCAAGGATTATTGCCTTTTCAGAGTTTCACTGTATAGTCTGAGTCCCTTCATTCTTAGGATGGCCTAATGTGATTCTGACCTTATCTGGTCATTTACTTCTAATAGTAGATTACAACCTTAAAAGGGGCCTCCTATGGGAGAATCACTCTTAGTGCCAGAAGAAAACTTTCAAAGAAGTCTTTTCCTTCTATCTGTCCATTGGCGCTACTTATGAAATTTACAGAAACATAGAAATTGGATCCCAGCCACAATTCTGGATTGGTAATGGGGTAATGGAGGCAGAGCTGCTAGATTTATATCCACAGGTGATAACTGCACATGGCCTCAGTTAAAACTATAGTGCTTCAGAAATTAACCCATCAACTCTTCCTTTAAAGAAAAAATAATCAAGGTGAGTATTAAGTAACTATTGCCGTGTAACAAACAACGTAAAACTCAATGGCTTAAAATAATAAGAATTTTTGCTCAGCTTTTCTGTGCTTGGCTGGAACCACACATTCCTATAAGGTCACATAGGTGCTTTGCTGTCATAACTGGGCTCTCTCACATTTTTGGGGTTTGACAGGCTGGCTGGTCTAGAATGGCCTGAGTTGGGACAATTCAGCTGTCTTCTTTGTGATTGTTTTTATTTTAAATATGTTTTTATTGATTTTAGAGAGAAAGGAAGAGAGAGGAGAGGAAGAGAGGGAAAAAAATCTATGTGAGAGAGAAACATCGAGCGGTTGAACTGGCAATTTTTTGGCACATGGGACAACATTCAGCCAACTGAGCCACACCAGCCAGGGTGGCTGTGTGGTTTCTTATGATCCGGCAGGCAGCTCATGGTTCTAAGAAAGAAGAGCAGAAATATGCAAGGCCTCCTGACAGAAAGTAAGGAACTGGCACATATTATACCCATTGTATTCTACTGGTCATAGCAGGTCACAGGCCAACCTAGTTTCAAGAGGTGGAGATAAAGACTCCATTTCTGGAGCAGAGGAGTTGAACATTTTTGCAAGTGATGTGGCTACAGAGAAGCATGAATCATTATGGCAAGTTTTTGTGATCAATCTACCGGAGGCCTAGAAGGAGTTAAGTAAAGTTCAAGGTAGCACAGAAACAGATTATCTGATTTATGTTGAGTGTGTTTTTTACCATCCACACTTAAGATGCCTTTTCAGAGGTTATAAATACAGGTTCTTCTTTCCAGCTCCTCTTGGACACACACCTGAGAATATCAATGGTAATGTTGGCTGCAGTTCCCTTTCTGTGCAAGGCGCCAAGTCAGGTTGCATCAGCAAGCACTGCCTGAAGAGAGTCCCTAACTGCCAGGTGGCTTAGAAGGACTCAGAACACAAAGCCAAAAATGCTTCTCAAATTCAGCCTGCATGACCCAGTCACCTCCATTAGGATGAATGCATCTCAGGATAGTGCAAATTATGAAGATTTCATTCTGCTTTCAAATGTAATTCTTGGGAGTGATTGCTGTGTATACTAAGCAGCCAGATAAGCTCATTTCAGCAGAGGCAGAACTGGATGCAAATCAAGTGGAGCTAGATGCAAGGACTGGAGGAAAGTGGAAAAACAAGTGTGGAGAGAGCAACAAAATCAAAGGGAATGAAGAGCTTGGTGTGACAGCTTTGTTCTCAGAAACAGCGTGGAAAGAGAAAAGGTCCATCGCTGATATTTCAAGTCTTCGAACATCAACATTCCTAGAGCACTTGTACTTCCTGCATCCTAAATCCTATATTACAAAATGAAATTATATATTAAACAGAACCAGCAAATATTTGGTCCTGCTTCCCTCAAAGCAGTGACTCACAACTTTGGTGGCCCAATGAAATCCTCCGGAGAGCTTTGAAAATGCTGATGTCTGCCCCAACCTCAGTGATTCTGATGTCATCAGTCCAGTGCGTGACTTGAGCATTGGGACATTTTTTTAAACTCCCACTCAGTTTTAATATATGCCTAGTTTGAGGACTGAAAGAGATGCCTGAGTAATTCTTAACTCATGCAACCAATATATATGTTTAAGCATCAGTTGTATGCAGAGCATTTTGTTAGATCCTGTGACTAAGAAGAAGTGGGCTACTTGGTCCAAAGGAGACAAAAGAAGCCTATGCAGTTGAAGCCACCACAAGTTGAGCCACCATAAAGATAAATCTAGTGTGAAAGCATCAGTGAAAAAAGATTTAGGACAACAAAGAAGGTAAAACACCCCTCCATTGTTACCAATGCCCCAACTTATTCAGAATTACACACAGACTTCCACTGAGCAATCATCACAGGCTGGATACATGAATCACTCAGCAATCAGATCCCAGAATCCTAGATATGAATCGTCACTCAAACTCATGACCAGAGAGTGATCCTGGATAGGTGATCTAAGTCCTCAAAGCCTCAATTTCCTTAGCTGTAACATGAGAACAATACTTGTTTCCCACCTCATAGAGTTGTTATGAGGCTTAAGTGAGATAGTTTAAGTAAAGCAATAGCACAAGACCTAATGCATAATAAATGTTCAATAAATGTTAACACATAATTGATAATTAGTCATAATTAATAATAGAATAACACCAACACTAATACCTGAACTTTAGATTCTGTTCTGAGGGCATTTCTTTGATCAAGATATTAAAAAAATGTAAATTCTCAATGATAACAAAAGTAGAGTCAAGGTGGAAACAGGAGGCAGAGAGAAAAGTGAACACAGAATTAAAGGATGGGTGCTGACAGATTTTGCATTATTTTAAATATGTTGCAAGAAAGCTAAGAAAGCTGCTAAGTCCATCTCCCCCTGCCTCCACACCCCATACAATAGGATTTGAGGAGATCTCACAGATCCTCCTCAATGATTAGCAAGCCAGTCTTCACATCCCACTAAAATCCCCCTGAGAGACCAGAGACCTAAAGACATCAGAAACAATCCCATCATGCCTTGCTTTCCTACAGTTGCCAAAGGTATCCAGGTTATCTTACATGTCCTAGGCTCTCATCCTTAACTAATTATGCTTATCCTCATATCCAAACCCTTCCTGACCCCTCCAATTCATCCTCTCTGTCATTTTTAACCCACACAGTGCCTCACCAGCAAAACCTCCATTATCCTCATCTTTCTGACATGAACCCTTTCCCATCTATAATAATAAAAGCATAATATGCTAATTAGACCAGATGTCCTTCCATCCTTCTGGATAAAGCCGGGGCTGTGAGGGAAGCCTTGGTCCCAGGTATGTGCCACAGTCGGAGGGAAGCCTGGGTCCTAGGTGCCAGAGAGAAGCTGGTGCCAGCAGCTGGGGGAAGGAAGGCCTACTCTTGCAAGAATTTTATGCATTGGGCCCTAGCTGGTTTGGCTCAGTGGATAGAGCGTCAGCCTGCGGACTGAAGGGTCCCAGGTTCGATTCCAGCCAAAGGCACATGTCTGGGTTGCGGGCTTTATCCCCAGTGGAGGATGTGCAGTAAAGATATATTTTTTTAAAAAAGAATTTCATGCATTGGGCTTCTAGTTTATCTATAATTGGGAACTCCCTATGGCCACCCCAAGGACTAGCTGTAATTGTTTAATTTTTGCTCCATTTACTACTGAGTCTGGGAGAAACATACTCCTTATGGCTGTTTCCGAATAATTGGTCTTCTCTATAACCAATGCCACCTTCTTTGAATCTCTTGTCATTAGGCTACATGAGCTGCTCACTCTCCTTGTTGCTTCCATCAACAGCTCTATCAGAATTTTCCTCATTTATTAAAGATTTTATCAATTTCTTTACTCTCTTGAGCTCCAACAGGATTCCAATCACCATTCTTAGCCATCTCAATGGCCATGAAGGTGATTTATCCAACACCCTTACCTCCCAGAACTTCCTCCTCTTCATCCTCCAAAATCTCCCCCTTGCTTTCTCCCCTACATCAGCCACACATTGCCATGGCCATCTCTGGACCCTGTCATTTCCTTGGCATTACCAATAATTTCACCCCTACAAATCTCAAGTTCTAGCATCCCATTCTCTAACTGCTACCCCTATCTTTCTAGCTCACTCCTTTGAAAAACCTAACTCCCTCTAATATGTGACTTCTAACTTATTGACTGTGCCTTCTTGTCACTATCTCCCACTTCATAGCTTCAGTTTCTTCCTCCTCTGGCTTATATTCTATTCATCATTATAATGATGCCCTCATATTATCATACACATGATCATACATTCATGTATAACTCAGAATTCTGTTGAAATAACACTACACATGGCCCCAAATCTCTATGGCTGGTTAAAAAAATAAGCAATAGATATACATATTTCTGAATCATGCACCTGCAGGACAGCTGGGAGACCTCTGCATCAAGCTTGGTTCAGATCATTCTACATGTCCTCATTCTGGGACAGGCAGTTGCCTGGAGCAGGCTTTCTTCTCATGGTGCTGGCAAAAGCTCACCAGGATCAGCCAAATCATGAAAGCATGCTTCTAGTTTCTGTTCACTTAATATCTGCTCACATCACATTGGCCAAAGCAAGTCACATGGTGGAGCCCAAGGTCACTAAGAGAATGCTTAGTGGCAGGCACTGAAAGTCAGCTGGCAAGGGGTGTAGATATATAATGTTATTTACTGGAGAAAGTGAAAATTGAGAGCAATAATACAACCCATCTCAACTCCATTATCTCTTTCTCTCCTCTATTAAAATAACAAAACAAAACTAACAAACAAAAATCCTCCAACTGCTGTTTAAATTCACTGAACCCACCCTCACATAGCTGAACGTGGCTGGAGAAAAACCCTACGCCCTGCTCACCTTATAAAGATTTCACCTTATATTCATGATCACTGAAATCAAGTGCTATCCTATGTGATGCCTAGAAATTCTACAATCCCCTGGTATATATGTTCTTCCTTTTGGGGGATAACTATCTTATACTTCCTTAGTTCTGTTATGTCCAACACTGAGCCCCGTCCTCTCTATCAGTGGGATATTTCTTATTTCACTGAAAAGTTTTTAAAAATCAAAGGGAACTCCCAGTTTCTGCAGTATCCAATTTACCAACCCCTGTGCTCAGAGCCTGTGGGTTCTGCCTCCCCCCTCCCCTGCCCCCACCCCCGTTAGAAGATGCTTCCCTTCTCTATGATCCACATGGATACTAAATTGAATCACCACTAGCCACCCAAGGATTTTGCTCTTCCAGGTATTTGTCTCTTTCCTGCATCATCAATCTTCTCCCTTTCTATAAAATCTTTATTAGCAGCATATAAATATTCTGTAACATGTTATACCATCTCTCAATATCAATAAAATCTTCTTTAACCCTATCTTCAACTATTCTACCTTGCCATTTTGTCCTTTGACAATAAATCTCCTCAAAAAAAAATCTCCTACACTTTTTATCCTTACTTTCTCTCTTGTTTAGGCACTGATTTCTGCCAATCCATTAAATTGCTTTTGTCAAAACCCATGCATGACTTTCAGGTTGCCAAATACAATGGTCAATTTTCATTCCTAAACTCACTGGATCAATGAACAGCACTTGAATCATTCCACGACTCAGTGCTCTGTAAATCATTTTCTTCACATGGCTTCTGGGATACTTGCAATCCCCTGGTTTTCCTCCTGCTTTCTTATTTTCTTCGATGTCTACTCCTCTTCATGTTGGAACATCTAAGGGCCCAGTCTGAGGACATCTGGGCTTTTTTTCTAACTATAGTCATTTCTTAAATTATGCCATCTACGCATATGACTGTAAGTATTATTTATGTTTTGATATCTTAATTATGTTTCATTTTTCCAGTTCCACTTTTATCCTAAACTGAAAATGCATATAACTATCTCTCAACACTGCCATTTTCACTGGAATGCTTTAAAGTTATCATAAGCTTAATGTGCTCAAAACCTGCTTCTCCCTCCATCTTCTTCACCTTCACTATTACCAAGGTGCTCAGTCCAGAAACCCTAGAGTCATCCTTGACTTGTCTCATTCTCTTGTGCCTCTTGCCTAATCCATCTGCAAGTCCCCCTGGCCTTATCCTCAGGCCATGTCCAGAATCCCACCATCTCTTCTTCTTGTAGCAATAACACCCTACTCAAGTTGCCATCATCTCTCTCTTGGACAACTACAAGTTAGTCTCCTAACTTGTCTCCCCAGCCAGAGTGGTCCTCTAAAATTATAAATACTATCATATTACTTTCCAAGTCAGGATTCTGTGGCTCATAAATTCAGACAGGAACAGAGGGAATGGATTGTCTGTTTCATGATGTCTTGAGCCTCAACTGGAAAACCCTCAAAAGCTGAGGTGATTTGCTATCTGGTGGCTATAATTATTGGAAAACTTATTCATTTGGTTGAGCTGGTATGACCTAACAAGGACTGCCGACCAAAGCACCCGTTATGGTCTCTCCTTTTAATTTTGTTTACTTAGGTATGATGGCTCAGGTATACCTGCACAAGCGCTCCCACAAGCAAGGCAGAGTGTATATTGCCTTTTATTACTCAGCCACAAAAATCATCCAGTATCACTTCCTCCACACTGTATTCATTGAAGCAGGCAAAGCTAGCCTAGAATCAAGGGACTGGAAGTTTCACATCACTTCTTGATGGGTGAGTGGCAAGATCACATTCTGGAAGGGAACCCGTGGTCAGCAAACCGTGGCTCGCGAGCCACATGCGGCTCTTTGGCCCCTTGAGTGTGGCTCTTCCACAAAATACCACGTGCGAGCGCGCACATACAGTACGACTGAAACTTCGTGGCCCGTGCGCAGAAGTCGGTATTTTGTAGAAGAGCCGGTATTTTGTGGAAGAGCCACACTCAAGGGGCCAAAGAGCCGCATGTGGCTCG
>NW_005354874.1:142231-146204 GCF_000412655.1 Myotis brandtii
ATCACACGTGGAATAAAATTCACAGTCCTAAATGGATCAATCCAATAAGAGAATAACATTTTTAAAAATTATATTTTTATTGATTTCAGAGAGGAAGAGAGAGGGAGAGAGGTAGAAACATCAATGATGACAGAGAACCATTGATTGGCTGCCTCCTGCATGCCTCACACCAAGGATCAAGCCCACAACCCAGGCATGTGCCCTGACTGGGAATCGAACCATGACCTCCTGGTTTCTAGGTCGATGCTCAACCACTGAGCTATGCCGGCTGGGCAGAGGATAACATTTTGCAAATATTTATGCAAACAACATAGAAGCACCTAAATATATAAAGCAAATATTAATGGTATCTGTTAAAGGGAGAAACAGCAATATAGAAATAATAGGGTACATCAATATCTCACTTTCATCAATGTGTAGATCATCCAGACAGAAAAACAGTAAGGAATCATTAGACTCCAACTTCATGTTAGATCAGATGCACTTAGGCATTTACAGAACATTCCATGCAAAAGCAAGAGAACACACATTCTTCTCAAGCTCACATGGAACACTCTCAATGGTAGATAATGAAACAAGTCTCATTAAATTTAAGAAGATTGAAATCATATCAAGCATCTTTTCTGACCACAGTGGCATGAAACTAGGAATCGATTTACACAAAGAAAACTAGTAAATTCACAAATATATCGAGATTAAATGAAGCAACCAATGGGTCAAAGAAAAAAAAATCAAAAGAAACATAAAACATATGTAGAGACAAATGATAATGGAAATATAACATACCCAATTTTAAGATACAGCAAAAGCAGTTCTAAGAGGAAATTTCTCAACAATAAATGTCAACATTAAGAAATAAGAAATCTCAAATAAACAATTTACTACGTACTTCTTGTTTGAATATCACTATCCAATCAAAGGAGACAGAGCACCTTGGAGAAGTGACTAATTCTATAACTAAGGAAGAAAATACACAAGGGCCTAGACATCTTGCAGCACCAGAAAATGAGAAAGCACTCAAAACAAGAAACCTCACACTGATGGGAGCATGTTGAACTGAAAGAGTCTTCAATTTTCAAGCCTGGAATAATTTGAGGAAAAAATAAAATAAAAATGGCATTGGATTATAACCCAAAGTATAAAATAAATATACAAGAGTCCTTATTGATATAATTTTAAAAAAGAAATAACTTTATTGTGTAGAAACCTAAGAAACAGTGCTTCAACTAAGTGATCAAGGTCAAAATTAAAATGACCAAATCATGTTAATAGTATTCACCCTTGATATAATGTGGTTATCTTTCTGTGTGATATTACTCCCTCAAACCTATCTATAATTCCAGGTTTATCAGAAAAATTTTAGACAAATTCTAACAGAATAATATATTACAATATAGCTGACCAGTACTCCTCAAATTGCCAAATTTGACAAAGAAGAAAAGTTTGAGAAACCATAACAGCCAAGAGGAGCCTGTGGAGATATGACAACCAAATGTAATGTGGTATCTTGGATGGGATCCTGAAACATAAAAAAATATATTAGTAAAAAAAACAACAACAAGGAAATCTCAATGAAATATTGAATTTACTTAATAATAATATATTAATATTGGTTCAAGTATTAGGAAAAATGTAGAGAAATTGGAAACTTCATGAACTTCTGGAAGGAATGTCAAATGGTTCAGCCACTTTGGAAAACAATTTGACAATTCCTCAAAAAATTGAAACATAGTTACCATATGACCCAGTGATTTTACTCTTAGGTATATACTCAAGTGAGCTAAAAACATATGTTGATTCAAATATTTGTATAAGTAAGCTAATGGCAACCTTATTCATAATCACCAAAAAGTAGAAACAATCCATATGTCTATCAACAAATAAATGAATAAACAAAAGTGACATATCCTTACAATGGAATATTAATTAGCCATAAAAAGAAGGAAGTAGTGATACATGGCACCACATGGAGGAACCTTGAAAACAGTATCAGAAATGAAAGAAGTTACATATTATATGATTATATTTATATGAAATGTCCAAAATAAGCAAATCCATAAAGAAAGAAAATCTAGAAAATGGATTGCCAGAGCCTGGGAGGAAGCAGGAATGGGAGGTGGGTAATAGCTAAAGTGTATGGAGATTTTGGGGGAGAGATGAAAATGTTCTGGAATTAGGTAGTGGTGATGGTTACACAACCTTGTGAATATACCAAAAACATCCCTCTGGCCTGGGAGCCCTCTGGGGATGTCCACTTTCCACTGGGGAGCAGGCCTAAGCTGCAGTCAAGCATCCTTAGCGCTGCTGAGGAGGTGGGAGAGGCTCCTGCCACCACCGCTGTGCTGGCAGCCGTCAGCCTGGCTTGTGGCTGAGCAGAGCTCCCTCTGTGGGAGCGCACTGACCACCGGGGGGAGCTCCTGCATTGAGCTTCTGCCCCCTAGTGGTCAGTGTGTGTAATAGTGACCAGTCATTCCCAGTGGTTCTGCTGTTAGGGTCAATTTGCATATTACCCTTTTATTATATAGGATATTTATATGAAATGTCCAAAATAAGCAAATCCATAAAGAAAGAAAATCTAGAAAATGGATTGTCAGAGCCTGGGAGGAAGCAGGAATGGGAGGTGGGTAATAGCTAAAGTGTATGGAGATTTTTGGGGAGAGATGAAAATGTTCTGGAATTAGGTAGTGGTGATGGTTACACAACCTTGCGAATATACCAAAAACCACTACATTATACACTTTAAGTGGGGGTAATTGTGTGGTATTTAAGTTGTAATTCAATAAAAATGCCTGGTGTGTATTTTACACTTACAGCACATCTCGATTCAGTATTGAATATCCACATGTAGCCACCCTATACTGAATTAGCACAATTGTACCAGTAGATCCTCATTATTCTGATAGCTTGAGTGTGTTTTGAGAATCAGTAGCATCAGCCTCACCTGGCAGTAGTTAGAGCTGTGAAATCTCAGGCCCAGGCCAGACCCACTGCACCTGAATCTGCATTTTAACAAGATCCTCAGGTGATTTCTATGTACACCCAACTTCGAGAAGCACTGATTATGATCATGTTGCTGGCAGCTGACCCTGCTGAATAACTATGACTGCTCAGCAAAGAAGAAATCATTCCTTTCGTTAGATTTAAATTATCTAACATCACACAATCAGCATCTCAATTCTTTTCTACTCACCTCTCACCCCGCATGTCAGAATCCAATCTTGTTATTTGCCCCTAATCGCTCCTTAGACTTTAGTCCACCCCTGGCTGAGAGTAACAGTTTGAAATTATTCCAAGCTCAGGGTCACTGACTAAATTTTAATGACAGTCTCTTTGTGTCTATAAATCTACTAAGGATGACAGTTTTGAAAACCATCCAACTTTGCTTACCCAGTGTGCCCTGCAGCCGGGAGGCTGTGAAAGTAGATATTCTATCATAGTGACTAGTATTTACTAGTAGAGCATTGAGCAAAGTGGGGCAATGTGTTAATCAGAGGAATGTGTGCTAATTTTAAAAATAATTCCTGACATTCCACATCTCCCTTTCTCCTATTAAAAGGGGAAAAAAAAGAAAAACTAAAAATTTTTTTAAAAAGTACAGAGGGAATACACCACCTCTGTTTTTACTTATATTTCAGTTTTGCTTGAAACAAACTGCAGCATATTCCTTTAAGCACATTCATTATTCATAGGGAACTATTCTAAAAAAGTTGAGAGTATATTTTCACATTTACCGAGAAGGGTGATTCTATCGCTAAAAAACTCTGAGCTCTCTAGTCCATTTCCTGTTACTATGCAGTAGGAAATTTCAAACAAACAAAACATAATTGATATTTATAGAATTGAGGAGTTTCCTTCTTTTCTTTGTGTATCCTGAATCCATTACTTTTTCTATGTCACCATGACGTTTGTGTCTTTTGTTAAAACCTGAGAAATACAGACTATTAAGACTATATTAACATTACAATTTCAATGA
>NW_005354874.1:146600-148619 GCF_000412655.1 Myotis brandtii
CAGAAAATAAAAAATATATCATGAGTGTTGTAAATAGGAAAATAGGATGCTCATTCTTCATACATATGTAGAGAGCTCCCTTTATACAGTGAGCTTTTCTGAATGGAATGCATTTCAAAAATGCATGAAACGTGCTCTGCCTTCCAGAAGCATGCAATATATTAACAGCATACACATAATGAAATAGAGCCAAAAATTAAAGGAGAAAACTGGAAGTATGAAAAAAGCTAGTTCTAGGTTATAACAGTGAAGGAGAGAGAAGTCACTTTCACAAGTTTCAATTAAAAACTGATATCTAATCTGCACTTATCCCCAATGTATTAGTATACAGAAAATAAAAACATATCATCATATTTATAGCATTGAAGAGTTTCCTTCTTTTCTTTGTGTATCCTGAATGCATTACTTTTTCTATGTCACCATGACTTTTGTGTCTTTTTTACAACCTGAGAAATACAGAATATTAAGACTATGTTAATATTACAATTTCAATTAGGAACTTTGGCAAGGGGGTAGCTGCTGAGGAAAAGTGGCTTTTGAGCTAAAATTGGAAGATGACAAGAATTTGGCAGTATGACAACATTCAGAAAGAGCATTCTATGAAAAGGAGGAAGTTTTTAAAGAACCACAGGAGGTAAATAGAAAGTTAACTTCTGTCCTAGGAACCATTTTATTAGCATTATCCTGCAGCAGTTGTGACCAGATCAATTCCACATTCTGAAGACCACAGAAGAAAAGGAAGTTGAATTGTAAGAAACAATTCCTTGCCACTGAAACTGCCAGGGAAGAGACAGAATTAGCAATTTTCTTTTTAGAATATGAAATATTTTCTGAGCTTTGAACAACCTGCTGAACAATTAAATATAAATGAATGACTTTTACAAGATTTTATTTTTTATTTTGTGGTAGAATCCTACATGCAATCGGTATTAATCAATTAAATTAATATTCACTAGACACAGCTCTACTATATACAAAAAATAGTTTTATTTTAATAGAATTTCAAAGTTGTTTTCCTTTGTTTCTTAGTTATGTTACTAAAAAAAAATAACAAGAGAGAGAGAGAAAGCTATTGACCAAGAAAGAATTTGAAAGCACTTATTTTTAATGCATAAACTATGTTCTTACAAAAATAAAAACAGTAATTTAGAGAAGTAGCTGTAACATTTAGCGAACCATCAGAGTCCTATTAAGGATAATGACACATTCACTAAAGAGTTTCCTAGAAATCCAAGGGTCTTTATATACCTTCCAGGAAAACTAACTTTTGGCTAAGGCAGAACTCAGGAACCAAGATAAGCAAACATTTCATATTTTAATACCTGGGGTTGTGATTCACAAACACTTCTTTGGGTTTTTTTGTTTTCCTTCATAAAAGTAACATAATGCTAAAATGAATTGATTTTTCTCAAATCTCCAACTGTATTTGTTTTTCTCCCCCTCATAATGCCAGACATTATTTTTGGCAGATGATGTTGAAAACAGAAAGTGGTTAGTTTAACCAGTTGGGCAGCTGTGGGTTCTTTCCTTTTCTTTCCAATTAATGAATAAGCACTTCCTTCCAGCAAAGAATGGAATAGAAGTTAGCATTTATTGACCATGTAACAATCTTGAATAAAAACAAGTATCTGAGTGGGAAGAAAAACACCCTCAAGAAATACATTTATGCAACTCACTTGGAGGTAGCCATTTCTGCACTTGTTTTCAGACGGGAAGAATTCCAGGTCATATACAAGAAATAAACTTATCTTTAGAAGTTGATTGTTTCTAAATGTAGCTCAATATAATGGACCCTCACAGTTTGTGTTTTCCTTTCTACAAAACAAAACAAAATGAAAATTGATAAGGGTTTTGATTTGCAGGTCCGTCACAGCCACTTAAGAATATGTGTACATCTTTCCTCTCAAAAGTTTCATTAGTAATGATTAAAGTTAATTATCTTCCCTCCTCCTATTATTAACCCTACTAGAGGTCTGGTGCATGAAATTCGTGCATGGGTAGGGTCCCTAGGCCTGGCCA
>NW_005354874.1:148733-156410 GCF_000412655.1 Myotis brandtii
TAGAGGCCTGTGCATGAAATTCGTGCATGGGTAGGGTCCCTAGGCCTGGCCAGCAATCAGGGCTGATCATGTTCCCCACCTCCTCACCTCCTTCTTCCCTCACTCCCTTAGCGCCTCGTGGCTGCTGCTGTTTTGTGCTACCCCCTGGTCATCAGCACACGTCATAGCAAGTGATAGAACTCCCAGTCTCCTGGTCGAACTCCTGAGGGGACACTTTGCATATTAGCCTTTTATATAGAGAGATAGTTAACATCATTTCTTGTTGAAGTCATTGGGGGTAGGAGAGTGAGGAGGGATCCCATCTGCTTAAGTAAATGGCAAGTTCAGCAGTGTTTTCAAGGTCACCCTCAATGTGTTCCTCTGGGATTTAGATTGCAGGCTATTTGAATTTTCAAAATGCTGCATCCACAAAGAGAAATGATGCCAAAATGGAAACTACCTTATTCATCTTAAACTTGATTAGTTTGAAGGGCTTTCCTTGACAGTTTGAAAGATGTTACCAATAATTGAGGCATTCCAGGCTCTGCTTTGAAATATACCTGTGACCCAGAACTTTTAATATGTATAGGGCCTGACCTCTGTCAATGATCACTTACTTTCTACAAAGCTATTTTGGGGCATATGCTGATTGCTTGAGGGGCCAGGAACACATTCAACTCCAGAATCAGTATTGTGATAGATGGGATTTCATCTCTGTGGGGACAGTCATCACTGTTGATCACCAAGAGACCATTCAGAATTTGTCATCAGTCTTGAGGCAGCCAATACTTTACAACCCTCCAACAGCACAGTTTGTACTACCCAAAAGAATAATTATGTCACTTGTAAAAGCATAGCCTTCGGAAATGTATGAAAGACCAAACTTCACAGCTATAGGAGTAGTTGGAAAACATATAACTGAAATAGAATGAGTCTAGAAAGGGCATTTTAAGAATATTTGGGTTGATACTTCCTTTTTTAAGATGAAAGAATGTGAAAGTTTAGACAAAGCATCATAATTTTAAAAGTGGAGGAAGGACCTGTGATGAGGATTGAAATTTTTGTTCACCTGAACACAAATGTTCCAGAGCCTGTAGAAATCCTCAAAAGAAATGTGTACAGGAAATTGATATAAATTTCCCAGTTCTGCCCCTCAGAGAGATGTTTCTCTCCAGTCCTTTTTATGCATATAATACATATGTATGTATTTTCTTGTAAGATGTTTGTTATAATTCCTTCCATAGAAACTTAGGACTACATGATAACCAAGAAAAGTGTAAATAGTGTAATATTTTAGTCATGTGTGAATATTAATTTAATAGTGCCCCACAATTCCAGGAAGAATTCCCATTTGACGTAGGAAGAATACAATTTCCTTTGACGAAGTAAAAATGCTAACCTAGAAAAAAAGAAATAGCTGATGGGTAATACATCTTAAAACAGACTATTGAATTGTTTCATTTGAAATTTCATAAATAGCTAATTTTTTATTGTGCTGTTGTTTAGTTGCTAATCAAACAAAAGAGAATTTGCCAAAGTCATTGACTGATAAGCGATGTAGTCCTTCAATGCTTCAATGAAGAAATACAAGAGCTTAAAGAAAAATTCTCATGTAAAAGGGACAAACAGAACAATTTGATAACAAGAATGAAAATTTTGAGTCTGTATGTGTGTGTGTTCGCATGAGTACAAACTCCATTTTAATGACTTACTCAGAAACATTTTTCTTAACTTATTACATTAGTCATTCAACTCCAAAATATTACTCTGCACAGCTCCAATTTTGATCAGAAGACAGATGTTCAAATTGAAAGAGATAAGTTTCCTTCATTCATTTAGCATATATTTATTGAGTGCTACTATGTGCCAGTCTGTTCCAGGTGCAAGTGATATACCAGTGATTAGAAACAAAGATCTCTCCCTTTGTGTGATCTCATCCTAGTGGGGAGAGAGAGAGAAGAAAACAAAAATAAGTTAGTTAATAATTAATATCATTGTATATTAGAAGAAGGTAAGTGCTATTTTACAAAAAAGGTAAGTAAGATAAAGGAAATTGATTGTTAGTTAGGGTTGGGGTACAATTTTATTTTATTTATTTTTAAAATATATATAAATTTTTATTTTAGAGAGGAATGGAGAGGGAGAGAGAAATAGAAACATCAATGATGAGAATCATTGATTGGCTGCCTCTTGCACACCTTTTACTGGGGATTAAGCCAGAAACCCAGGCTTGTGCCCTGATAGAAATGGAACTGTGACCTCCTGGTTCATAGGGTAACACTCAACCACTGAACCATACCAGCCAGGGTAAATTTTAAATAAAAATGTGATATTTGAGCAAAACCTCAAAGAAGATGAGAGAAGTCATGCAAATATCTTGAGAAACAGTGTCCCTGGCAAAGGCTGTATTGCAGAAGCATGTCCAATGTGCTTGAGGAACATCAAGGAGGCCAGTGTGCTGGAGTGGATTGAGGGAGTGGAAATAGTAGTAAGAGAGATATCAGGGAGGTAATGGGAGGTGGCAGGGCATATTACATAGTGTCTTGTAGGTCAATGTAAGCCTTGCCTTTTACTCTAAAGGATTCCTTTTAAAAGGATTCCTCTGGCTGTTGTTACAATTAGCTAAATGGAGAAAAAAGCAGGGAGATGCCAGTTAACACACCATTGCCCCAATCCAGACTAGATAATGGCAGCTCAGATCATGGTGGCAGTGGTGCAGGTTAAGAGAAATGATCAGATTCTGATTGCATCTGGAATTTAGGTAAAACAGCACTGATTCTCATTGATTGGAGGAAGGGCAGGAGAGAATAAGAGCAATCAAGGGTTTCGGCCGGGTGCCATCAAATGAGTTGGAGAAGGCTACAAAAAGGCAGCGTTGAAGGAAAATAATGTCCTCAGAACTAGATATGTTGCTTTTGAGGTGCCTTGGACATCCAAGAAATTACTGACAATCTGGAACCAGCAATCCTATATAATAAAAGGCTAATATGCAAATCGACCAAATGACAGACCGACCAGTCACTATGACCCGCACTGACCACCAGAGGGCAGACGCTCAATGCAGGGGCTGCCCCTGGTGGTCAGTGCACTTCCACAGGGGGGAACGCCACTCAGCCAGAAGCCAGGCTCACCGCTGGCAAGTGCAGCGGCGGTGGCAAGAGCCTCTCCCGCCTCCGTAGCCGCACAAAGGATGTCCGACTGACGATTTAGGCCCACTCCCCCATCCCCCGGGAGGAGCAGGCCTAAGCTGTCAGTTGGACATCCTCTGAGGGCTCCTGGACTGAGAGAGGGTGCAGGCTTGGCTGAGGGACCCCACCCCCACCCCAGGAGCACAAATTTTGTGTACCAGGCCTCTAGTTCAGATATAAGACTTGATCCATAGTCACCAGCATGGTGTTGGAACTGAAATGTAGAAAGATAGAAGAGTATTTTAATTATCCCAGCTACCAACTCTGCATGAAAACTACATTAACAAAAACAGATCCAGAGACAGAGAAACATTGATCAGACCGTCAAACATCAGAGGGAAGGTAGGGGAGGGTGGGGGTAAGGGGGAGAGATCAACCAAAGGACTTATATGCATGCATATAGGCCTAACCAATGGACACAGACAACAGGGGGGTGAAGGCATAAGTGGGGGTGGGGTTGAGGGTTAATGTGGAGATAAGGACACATATGTAATAACTTGATCAATAAAGAAATTTTTTAAAAAAAGAAATAGCTTGGTAAAGTTAGAAAAGTTAGAAAAGCTGAGATTTGAATCCCAGTTCTTTCATATACCAGCTGGGTTATCTCCACTCAATTTCTAACCTCTGTGTGATGCCATTAAATTATCCCATCAGTAAAATAAAATGTCTTGAGTCAGGTTCCCAAGAAGCACAGCCTGAGATTGGACAGTTTGTGAAAGGAGAAAGGGAGTGGAGTGGAGAAAGCAGGATAGGGCAAGAGAAGGAAAGAAGAAAGGCTATGGTTTAGCTAAAGTCAAGCTTCACTCAATACTGTGGGCAGTTCTGGTACTGGGATTATAGCACATTTGGTCCCACCTTTAGGCAAGGGAACCAACAGAATCTCTTACATAGGGGTCAGAATAAATGCTATCCAAGTTAATTGTGGGATTTAGGGGAGTACAGTCACTACCATATACATAGCAGGTCTTCTGTGAAAATTTTTGGTCTTCCCTCATTATAGCTTTATGTCAATTCTAAAGATTTACTGACAAGTGTATATCTCTCTCACTTTTCTTTCTCTTTCTTTCTTTCTTTCTTTCTTTCTTTCTTCCTTCCTTCCTTCCTTCCTTCCTTTCTCTCTCTCTCTCTCTCTCTCTCTCTCTCTCTCTCTCTCTCTCTCTCGTTGTTTTTTAATCCTCACCCAAGGATATTTTTCCATTGATTTTTAGAGAGAGTGAAAGACAGCAAGAAATATGGATTGGTTGCCCACTGCACAAGCCCCAACCAGTGCCTGGCCGGGGAAGAGCCTGCAACCGAGGTACGTGCCCTTGCAGCAAGAAATATGGATTGGTTGCCCCCTGCACAAGCCCCAGCCAGTGCCTGGCCGGGGAAGAGCCTGCAACCGAGGTATGTGCCCTTGATCAGAATCGAACCCAGGACCCTTCAGTCCACAAGCCGACGCTCTATCCACTGAACCAAACCAGCTAGTGTCTGCCTCACTTTTCAACAGATCTATTGCTGTTCCCTTCCTTTGGAATTTTTTAATAAGTTAATTATTCACATTTTTAAAAACACAGCCATTCTCTTCAGTAATGTAGCTTTGGGCATGTTTCTCTTTCCCAGGCACTGCAAAAACAAAGGCTGGCAAAGTGCTCTCCCACCAACGCTGGGCAAAACACTTTAGTTCCAGAATCAAACATCTGCTGCATATCAAAAACATTTTGTTTTCTTAGAGAATTCTGACTCATGGCAAAGAAAAGAAAATGTAGGTAAGGAAATGCGGAGATGGATTCTAAAACAATTTTATGTTTATTGCTATCCTAGAAACCTAGGTATTTGATCACTACATTAGAAAAGGACACAATGGAACATGTTGACAGCAAAATGAAACAGTTTAACAAGTAGAATCAGCCCTGATTTATAAAATGTCATAATGCTAGAGATCAGCTTTGTACTTTACCTCTGTCCATTTTCCATGGCAACAGCAGAAGGTTTTGTGTTCTGGTTACCCGAGAGAAAGTGTTTACCAGAAAACTATCCCCCCCCCAAATTTTATTGTCAAAAATCATTCTAAAATCACCCCAAACTGTGCGCTTTTGCACATCTGCAAATGGACAATTGGAACATTTATACTCTAAGCTATAAGGGGGCACTAGATGGGGTGTGAGCCAAGGAGAACAACAAGGTCCCGTCACCTCCAGCTGTGAGCAGCTTCATCCATTTATCCCCATGAGCCATAGAGATATTATTTTTGTTGTGAGCCAAGATGCACAAGATTGAGAATACACCAGACAAGGACTGTCGCTGAAGGAAATGTAAGAGACTGGATGGAGTGCATCTCGACCTACTGTCTTCAGTTGGTTTCTTAATTGTAAAATACTAGAAATATCTATCCAGGATATTGCTGTGAGAAATAAATCAGTCAAGCTTTGGCTGGGTCAGTTGCTTAGAGTGTCATCCAGATATGTGGGTTCGATCCCCAGTCAGGGCATATACAAGAATTAACCAAAGAATGCATACATAAGTGGAACAACAAATCACAAATTAATGTTTCTCTCTCTCTCTCTCTCTCTCTCTCTCTGCCTCTCTAAAATCAATAAGTAAAGGATTTTTTAAATCACTTAGTATGATGGCATATGAGAATTCAGATTACTCGTACTGAATAAGATTCTTAACAAAGCACTTGGCACATAATAGGAGTTTTGTATGGTATCTGCTGTAAAGATGATTCAGGAACCCCAAAATCAGATATTTTATAAAAGAAGATCTGCACAGAAGAATAAGAGGAAGCTAAACTATACACTACTAGGAACTGTACAAGGTTTTTCATACTTGTTATCACATTTAATATTTTAAACCACTTCAGGAAGTAGATATTGTGGTCTCCATTTTACTAATGTTTTATACTAATGTGAAAATTGAAGCTTGGGGAAGTCAAGTAACTTGCCCTAATTCATAGATGCATGGGAAAGATCTTTGTATGGAAATGTGCTCCACAGAATGTCAATTGAACATGCTGTGTTTTCAGATTGTCCCCCCATTCAGAACTTTTGGTGACTTACTGGCCACTCTGTTCAAATCTACTTTGGCCACAAGTTAAGGTTCCCTGGCAGTAACTTGTTGGATCCCCATTAACCATGTAGATGAGGGAAGCCGAGAGAAAGAGCTGTAGGGCAGACCAAACCAAAGGTGTCCATGCCTAAGACAACATATACCAAATACTTTTATATGCTTAAGATAGTCAGTGATTATAAGATCCTTGCCTTCATTCAGTCACTCAACGAATTTTGAGAGTGGGGAGGATGTAAGGTCCCCATGACAGACAGATGTTTTACCTTAAGAAGAAAGATAAAGACTACTTACTGGGAGGCTGCAAAAACGGAGGGGAGATTTAAGGAACCAGGCTTCAAGAAGGCAAGGAACCTCAGCTTCAATTGCATTCTCGCCTAAATGGTTCTGCCAGAACAAATTTCTTAAAGAAAGATTCAATATCCAAGGCTGTTTTATTCTAATCACTCAACTAGCTGTTTGGGCTAGGGCACCCAATTAAGAATTCCATAAATCTTCTAGTTCCACTTTGGATAGGGGTTGGGGAGCATGCCAAAGGATAAGCAAAGAGCTATTATCAGTTACAAAGGGGGAGAGAGTCTGTAAACTAAAATCCAAAAGGTATCCATTCTAAACAAGACCATTAATGCTGCAGTACAGATGATAAAATAATGCCTTATCTTCAAAATTTTAGACTGATAGAAAATGCATTCAAATATGAAACTTCATTACATTGTTCAAGTGATCCGCAGCAGGTCACCAATGAGAGCTAATAACCTTTTTCATTATTATCAATTATTAAAGCTCTAGTTCTAATAATATTGTGAAATAATGAACTATAGAATAAGAATGTGTTTCTTTCAAAGTACACGGAAATGAGAAGTAATTACTGCTGTAAGTGTAAGGACAGAAAAAAAAGGTCTTTTTCTTTACTGTGGCTTTCCACAACTTTTCAGAAGCATCTGGTTATTAAACCCCAAGTTTGTTAGCTGCTCTGATTCAAACAGCTCCTCTGTTCAACCTGCAAGACAAGATAAGCTACTCTCAAGGCTAAGTTCTTGCATACCCCTCCTCTCTGCTGTTTTTACAACTCAGGGCTAATTCACACCAAGGAATCTCTAGTGGGTAGAAAGTTCCCCTCCCTCCTCCGCTTCTAACAAGCCTCTTTTGAACTCTTCATAACGTTTGCTCTGAGCATGTTTTACAGGCTGGGGGAAATGCTGATAGAGATACCTGCTAGGACAGGGGTGGGCAACCCCTGGCACGCGTGCCAAACATGGCACGCCAGTAACTTTTGCTGGCACGCAAAACCCTTTCTTATAATCTTCCATTTACAATTTTTTTCTTAATGTCGACTTTAATTTTTCAGATAAATTCAGTGTAGGTGCATCTTAGATAAATAAATAATTTTACATAACAAGTTATCTTAAAGACCATAGACATGGATTGACGAGAGAGGGGAAGAGCAATTTCTATGCCTCTG
>NW_005354874.1:156694-177284 GCF_000412655.1 Myotis brandtii
TTTTTCATCATCATATACTGTGTTTTTTTCACTCGAATGAATTTTATTATTTCTTCAACTTTCTTCACATACGTACACCTTAAGAGGTATCAATTAGGCATAACATGTTCTCAAAAAATTAGGGTTGGCACGCAGAAGAATTTTGAGTCAGAGATTTTGCTGGTTTTGGCACGCACTCACAAAAAGGTTGCCCACCCCTGTGCTAGGACATCTGCAAGGTGTTCTGCTGAAAAACAAGCAAACTCAACTTCAGCCCCAAATCCTCCCCCCCCTTCCTTGTCACTTAGCAACAGCCAGGGTTAAAAGGGAGCTGCCCTTTGTTTCTGGCTCTGTGTTAATTAGCGATGCACTGGCCCTTTCCTCTCTTGAAACTTCAATAAACTTCCTCTGTGCATCTCTTCTTTTAGTTGTGAATTCTTTCGCAGCCCTCAGTCACCTGCCAAACCCTAACAATAAGAAACAGGATAAAACCACTATCATCAAAAAATTAAATAAAGGGGTAATTTCTGGAATGCAACGACAATACAATAATAAACGCAGGGAAGATAAAATTCTCTTTCTATTTTTCCCAGATGCAATCAATAATTAGAATTGCACACAGACACACCACTCCTCAAATTGTGTATCAAGAAGTAATATCAGCCCCGGCCAGCATGGTCCAGCGGTTAGAGTGTCGGCCTTCGCACAGGAGGGTCCTGGGTTGGATTCCCCCTTCAAGGGCATGTACCTGGGTTGCAGGTCCAATTCTGCACCCCTGTTGGGGTGCCTATGGGAGGCAACCAATTGATGTGTCTCTCTCACATCAAAGTTTCTCTCTCTCCTCCTCTCTCTCTCTACTCTTTCTCTCCTTCTCCTTCTCCTCCTTCTCCTCCTCCATGTCCTCCTTCCTTCCCCTCTTTCTGAAAATCAATGGAAAAAATATCCCACTCCTCCTTGGGTGAAGATAAAAAAAAGAAGTTATTTAAACAGTGTTTAAAATCAATACATTCTTTTTTTATTGATTTTAGAGAGGAAGGGAGAGGGAGAAAGAGATAGAAACATAAATGATGAGAGAGAATCATTGATTGGCTGCCTCCTGCACATCCCCTACTAGGGATGGAGCCTGCAACGCAGGTATGTGCCCTTGACTGGAATCAAACACGGGACCCTTCAGTCAGCAGGCTGATGCTCTATCCACTGAGCCAAATCAGCTAGGGCAATACATTCTTACATTTAAAATAAACCAGAGGAATTATTCTCAAATTCAGATTCAACTGATGACAGTGTTAAATTTACAAAATGCAATTCTGATTGAGTCATCCCACTGATTTAAGATTTTCAGTGACTCCCGATTATTTATAGACGCAAAATTGAAGTCTTAGGTCAGGATCCCTCAAAGTAGTCTGAGACTGGACTCTTGTGCCTGGGAGTCAGGGAGGTAGGATAGCACAGGTGCAAGGACCTAAGCAAGGATGTGGTCTCAGCTGGAGTCGAGGCTCAACCCAATCTCATGGGAGCTCTGGAGCAAGAACAGCAACTTAGAGTTGCCTGAAAGCAAGGAGAAGGCTCTTATACCCCCAGGGCAGTCAGCTATTGGCTGCACGGTTCCCCAAGAGGTGAGGTCTATCCCTCTCAGGCATTTCTGGGTGAAGTGGTTCCTACTGACCCACGGAAGTTATCTGGAGAAGGGGGAAGAGATTAGCCAACACTCACAGCAGCTGGAGGAAGAATGCACTGGCCAGGCAAAGGGGATCTGAGTAGGTCACCAACAGCATCCTCTATGCTTTTATAAACCAGCCTCAAACACCCTTGCTGTCCTTAACTCTCACTCCTCCCCTTTAGCACATCATAGAGCAGGCACTTTCACAGTGATGACTTTGCAAAGTCTGTTCCCTCAGGCTGGACTACCCTTTTCTTTTTCCTTTAAGAAAAGCTATACCTTATTCTTTATGACCAAGTGCAAATGTTACCCTCTCCATAAAGTGTTTTTTTTTGTTTGTTTGTTTGTGTTTTTTTTTATCCCTAGAAAGGATCACTTACTCATTTTGTCTGTTACTTCAAAGCCCTATGTATAATTCATTCTTATGGGATAGCCCATCATTTGGGGTATTTGTTCAATGAGTTAACCCCTGGGCTAGATCACTAATTCCATAAAGACAAGGATTGGATGTTGCTTTTTCCTGTCCCTACTATTTAAGTGCAGGGCCTAGAATACAGTAGATGCTCTCTGATTGATGGATGAATTAATCAACAAAGTCATTCATTTAGATTCTGCTTTCTGTTTAAACTAGACAATCCCAGTGAGCCATGCCACTGAAATATCCTATATAACCAACATGTTTACTTATAACTTGGGAGGCTTTTAGCTAAAATGCTGCATTGTCCATTTCTGTGACAGCAAGCATACAAACAATTAAAGGAGGACAATAAAAGGACTTAGTTCAAAAACATGCTGACTCAATTACTGGGGTTCCCTGGCATCAGCCACTGGATTCAATGATCTCCAAAAGAAAAAATTGAAAATCAAGGGATTAAGAAAAGGTGCTAATATTGAAGGATAGAGATCAGACTCATCTTGCCTCTTAGATCTTTTTAGAGATAATGATCATACTAAACTAAATAATCTCATAGATTTTTTTTTTTAAAAATATGTTTTTATTTATTTCAGACACAGGAAGGTAGAGGGAGAGAGAAGAACAGCACTGAGAAGAGAGAATTATTGATCCGCTGCCTTTTGCACATGCTCCATTTGGGAATTGAGCCCGCAACCCAGGCATGTGCCCTGACCGGGAATCAAATCATGACTTCCTGGTTCATGAGTCAACCAAAACTCAACCACTGAATCACACCAGCCCGGCTCTTCTCATAGATTTTTTTTACCAGTTCTCCCCACTTCCACCTGTTAGGCAAGAGACCTATGTTTTACTTGGAAATTTTTATAGAAGTCTGTCATATGTACTGAAACATGTACCAATAATAATTAATTAATCTATAAGTAATTAATCATAAATTAAATCTTACAAAATGAGCGCATCTAGGAAACCAGCAACCAGATCAAGAAGTAGAGCATCACCAGCAGCCCAGAAACTTTCTTGTGTTCCCGTCCAGTCATTACTCTACCACGGGCTACAAGAATTACCCGTGTCCTGGGTTCTAACACCATATATTAGTCCAGTCTGCTTGGGAGTAAAGAGAATCATACAGGGGACACTTTTGTATATGGCTTCATTCACTGAACATTATATTCATGAGATTCATTCATGATGTTGTGTAAAATTGTAGATCTTTCATAGTCATTGCTGGCTCGTATGCCATTGTATGAATATGCTACAACTGATTTTCCACTCTACTATTTATTGATGAGCAGTTGGTTTGTTTCCAGTTTGGGGCTATTAAAAGAAATGGTGCCATAAAAATTCTTATACACACTATCTAGTAAACATAATATGCAATTCTGTTGGATTCATTAATTTAATGCACGAAGATATATTTGTCTCATAGTCATCCATATTTGTCAAATTACTAGATTGTTAAGTAGAAAATAAAATCATCCACATTAAAACAAATACTATATTATATAAAAAAGAAAAGAAGCCCTGGCTGGGTGGTTCAGTTAGTTTGTCCCATACACCAAAATGTTGCAGGTTCAATTCCCAGTCAAGGCACATACCTAGGTTGTGGGATCCCATCCCCGATTCGGGTACATAGGAGAGGTAACCCATAGACGTCTCTCTCTCACATTGATGTTTTTCTCTCTCCTTCTCTCCCCTCCCCTTCTCTCTGAAAATCAATAAAAATATATCCTTAGGTAAGGATTAGAAAGAAAAGAAAAGTTAGATACATGAATCAAAGGTAACCAAATTTTGGGAAAAAATTATTCAGATTAAAAGGCATATGGGATTCACTCTAATTTTCTGTATATCTGGTTTATCTTTCAAATTACAGTTTAAACCATGTACTTCAATGTGATCATTACAAAACTTCAACAACTATTCCCAAATGGATATAAAATTCATGCACATTTTGGGATAGGGAAAGTAATTTAACTAGTACTAAAGGTGGGAATCTGAATGGATAAGAAAAAAAGATGTATACATTTCTGTTGAACTTTTATCTAGGATCAAAATTACCAGATTTGAGGGTATGCAAATATTTAGCTTTCATAGATACTGCCAAAGAGTTTTGCCAACTAATAATACCAATTTAAAACAGAATTCTTCCCAGTTTTGTTGAGAAATAATTGATATACATCACTGTATAAGTTTAAGATGTACAGAGTGATGGTTTGATATATACATATTGTGAAATTATTACTACAATATGTTTAGTTCGTATGCATCACTGCATATAGACACAATAAAAATAAAAATAAAAATTCTCCTTTTGATCTAAGGATCTACTCTGTTAACAACTTTCCTATATATCAAACAACAGTGCTACCTATAGTTATCATGTTATACATTACATCCCTACTACTTATTTATTTTACTAGAGGCCCACATGGAGTCCCTTGGCCTGGCCTGTGAGCTCTCTAACATCCCCTAAGGGGTCCCAGACTGCAAGAGGGCAGTTCTCAAGTGACACACCCCAGAATCGGGCTCCCTCCTCTGGTTCCAGGTTCGTCACTCAAGTACCACAGCTGACAAGTCACGGCAGCTCGGCAGCTCCTGCATTGAGCGTCTGCCCCCTGGCGGTCATTGCGCATCATAGCTACCAGTCAGGTGGTTGAATGGTTGGACAGTTGCTTACACTTTTATATATAGAGATAACTGGAAGTTTGTGTCTTTGACCATCTTCCTTCAATCCTCTTCCCCCACCTCTGGTAACCAGAAATCTGATGTTTTCAAACCTAAAATTTTAAAATCTAGAATTTCACTGTGCAGATTGACCAGTGCATTCCTACTAAGAGATCCAGTCTGAATGACCAAGTGTGTAAGACACAGAATGTCTACACTCAGGATCTCTATCCCTAAAGGCAAGCTGATCGATATGAAGGCTGAGAAGATATTATTTGGCAGATTATTTACTAAATATATTTACCCTGGATCGACCAGGTGACACCAATTTCTATTCCCCTTCCATTTTTCTCCTTTGCTAAAATCTTCACTGCAGTTGTCAAATTACTTTTTGGCAATAGAGCACTACATACTAATACAAGTATGTGATCTTGGAGCTGTATTATATCAGCAGGAAATAGTGTCCTATAATTGAGAACCAAGATGAGGAAATTGATTGCTAAATTATCCTGGGAAGAAAGAAGAGTAAAAAAAAAAATCTGTGGAAAGGGGCTTGTATCTTTAAATTTCTGTTTCCTCTATGATACCATGAAGTCCAGGAATTTGACTACCTGGTTCACTGCTGCTGCCCAGACATCAGATAAAGTGCCTGACACAGAGTAGTTTTCAGTAAACATTGTGGACCTAATCGCTCATGGTATTCATCAGAGTAAATAAATCCTGTGCATTTAGGGGATAGTTCTTATGGGTGGATGGGTGGATAAGTTGCTTAAAGAAGCAGTGTGTATGTATACCTGTCTAGTGCTATTTTTCACATGACCTGATACAAACCAGTTTGGATCTCCTCAGGGCATAAAAACAAACAAACAAACAAACAAACAAAACAGACCAATGTCACAACTCAATCCAGACAGAAACTGAGAAACTATAGCTTGATGACAAATTGGCCAATTCTATGTACAAAGTGAATAATTACAGATGAGTGTCCACTGTGTACTAGATATAGTATTTAGATTAGGGGCACTGTCTCTAACTCCTGCAACAGTGCCACAAAGAGGAATCGTTTTTCTCATCATTCGATCGAACCTGAGAGGGACAGAGTGGCTGACCAAGACCATCTGTTTAGTAAAATGGCAAAGCTGAATGCAAACATGGTCTGTTTGATTCCCAAACTTTGGCTACTGCTCTTATATTTCGATTCCACAGAATTATTTATTTAGTGTCAGGATGGGGGGGGGGAAGCATTAACTAAATGTGGAGACTCCAATACTGAGTGGTAAGGAGGATGCAATGCAAGATTTCTCCTGGGTGGACAAGCCTGCTAGCAACCCTGTTGTGGTGCCATGGCAACGTGTAGTATCATTAGCAGAGCCACCTTAGATGATGGATGCCCGTTTACTGATTTGTGGAGTTTGTCTTTTTCAAAAATACAGATATTAAGAGAACAAAAATTTTTATTATCAGTATCTTTATTTGAAACTCATTCTGTACATAAACCTCCGGGGAAATGGCTGCTCCATCTTTCAAAGGCAAATCTGCATATTTTAACATAGAAAAGGGTTCTTTCTGTGATTTGCTTTTCAATGGGAGCTCTCCAAAGCCCCTTCCTTATTTTAAGTTTTAAAATGCTATGGTTCTAAATCTCATCAAATATAATAGAAAAGTTCAAGTTTAATATATCTTGTAAAAATTGCCTTCCTGTAGATTATGCCCTCCAGCTATCATTTTAAATTGTAATTTGCAGTTTTGAAACTCTCTCTTAAAGAAGATGTTTTCTTTAGTCAAAATAGAAGTAACTTAATTTTTATTGTCTGGTTAAGTGGACCCACTTTTCTATTCTTGTTTTGTTTGAAGGAGCCATCATGAATTTATAGAGTTGCTCCATTTTGCAGGGAAATACATGCCTTCTTTGGGTCTCAGAATAAACGAAATGTGACTTTAAAATGTAGTTAAGACAAAATAGCTATAATTCTGTTGTAGTTTTATTACTGAATCTAGTTTTTAAGGGACAGAATATTAATTAATTCAGGTAGTCTTCAATATAATTCAATATGTGTTGTATTTATGGAGAATGAAATGAATATGAGGCTCTGGAGGGCTTCATATAAAGTTAAAATGTTTCTTCCTAAAAAGGCTCACAGAGGAACAGGATATTTTTGAAAGCTAGTTAGAGCAGTGGTTCTCAACCTATGAGTCGCGACCCCTTTGGGGGTCGAACGACCCTTTCACAGGGGGTGCCTTACCAGCCGTGGGCAAACTACGGCCCACGGGCCGGATCCAGCCCGTTTGAAATGAATAAAACTAAAAAAAAAAAAAAAGGCTGTGCCCTTTTATGTAATGATGTTTACTTTGAATTTATATTAGTTCACACAAACACTCCATCCATGCTTTTGTTCCGGCCCTCCGGTCCAGTTTAAGAACCCATTGTGGCCCTCGAGTCAAAAAGTTTGCCCACCCCTGCCTTAGACCATCGGAAAACACATATTGTTTTTGTGATTAATCACTATGCTTTAATTATGTTCAATTTGTAACAATGAAATTGGGAGTCACCACAACATGAGGGACTGTATTAAAGGGTTGCGGCATTAGGAAGGTTGAGAACCACTGAGTTAGAGAAACTAAAGGGTCATGGAAGGATTGGCTTAGGACTGATTAAATGAGTACTTTGGAAATTGTATAATTTGCCTACCTTGTTTCTGTTAGTTCAATATCAGTGCTAAGGGCTATGCTGAAAGAATGGATCGCCCTCGTAAAAAAAAAAAAAAAAAAAAAAAAAAAAAAAACGGGAGATAACTTTATTACATACATGTCTTTAGTGAGCTCTAGAAAACCTAATAACTATGTACTAGTATGCCTCATCTGCACTTTCTTCAGATCACCTCTTTTTTTTTGAAGATGCCAAGAATGTAAATTTTTATTTTTAAAAAACTTGTGGTGAAATACACATAACATAAAGTTTACCATATCCAAGAAATCATTGCCATATCCAAGATTATGGACCTTTCCCCCTATGTTTATTCTGAGTTTTATAGTTTAGGTTTTTGGCCCATTTTGAGTTAGTTTTTGTGTATGTTAGGGTCCTACTTCATTCTTTTGTTTGTAGATAACCTGTTGTCCCAGCACCTATTCCATTTTTTCATCTACCTTTTTGCAAGTGTTACATTGTTTTGGTTACTAGAGCTTTGCAGTAAGTTTTGAAATTAGGAAATGTGAGACTGTCAACTTTGTTCTGCTTTTTCAAGACTGTTTTGGCTATTTGGGATTCCTTGACATACCCTATAAATTTTAGGATGGGTTTTTCTATTTTTGCAAAAAGCATCATTGGGATTTGACATTGATTGCAATGAATCTGTAAGATATAGTAAATCTGGTGTCAAGGCCCTTTTGAGTTAACATTTATACCTGTTCAAGATCTTATGCTAGTGACTTGGATAATTTATTCTCTAGAAGTTCCTTTTTGTGATCACCACTTTTTTTGGCGATGAATGTCAAAAGCATTCTGGAATTAAAAGACCAAAGCTTTTCCTGTGATATTGCAAAGTCCTTTTAAAAAAAATATGTTTAAGTGGCAACTCTAAAGGTATCAAACTTATTTACAGTTGAAAGAAAAGTAAGGCAGAGGGAAAATTCATGTAGATCAATGTAACTGATAGGCAATGAAATTAAATTGAGAGAAAGATACTTGTCAGACATAATTCACCTATTTTAAAATTCACCCAAACATAGTTAGAATTGGGAATCTCTGCCATTGCTCACTTATATTTTGAACATGTTTCTACCGATTGAACAGAGAATGCTAAGTGATACTGACTTATGATAAAGTACCTGAACTAGCCACATTCAAACTTGAGAATTGTTGCTGTGTGGGTGTATTAATCTGCTCAGATCACCATAACAAAATACCACAGACTGGGTGGCTTAAACAGCAGACATTTATTTCCTCACAGTTGTGGAGGCAGGAAGTCCAAGAGGTGCCAGCAGGGTTGGTTTCCTGTGAAGCCTCTCTTCCTGCCTCACAGATGGCTGGCTACCTTCTCACTGTCATGACCTCGCCTTCCCTTTGTGCATATGCATTCCTGGGGTTTCTTCCTCTTCTTATAAAGTCCCCAGTTTCATTGGATTAGGGCCCCACTCTTATAACTTCATTTAAACATAATTACTAAGAGACCCTATTTTTAATACAGCCACATTGTGGGTGAAGGCTTCAAGGTAGGCATTTTGGGGGCACACAATTCAGCCCATAAAAGTGGGGCTCACCATCAATCTCAGCACTGAAATCTCTAACATCTTAGAACATCAACTTCAAAAATTAGCCTGTGCCCTCTTGCAATCCAAGACCCTTCGGGGGATGCTGGAGAGCTGATTTTACTTAGCTCTTTGACAGAGAAAACTTTCAATAAAAATTGTTAATCCATAAGTTAGCCTCTCTCCTGCACCGGCATAATTTCATTAGAAAGGTGCCATCCTGCTGGCTAATTCTATAAAATTGGTTTAATTTATATTTAGACATAATTGGGTTTCTTCTTCCTCATCAGCCAATTGGTAAAACTCACCCAAATTGTTCCGATGTTGACTACCCTTTCACTAGAACAATTCCAGCGTCAGCAGATGCTTTTTTTTTTCCCCTTTAAAGTGGTAGCTCACCAAGGCAATTATCAGAATATGGGCTTTAGAAGTAACTTTCTGTTCCCAACATAAGTAAATGAATAGGAAGCAATTGTTACTTCGGCGATTGTACACTAAATTGTCACCGTAATAGGCTCGTGAGTCAGGTCCCTTTCGCACTCTTTTGTGCTCTTTTCCTGCAGAGAAATTTCCATCGTCGCAGTTCTCATTGTGATGTTGTAGGACCTGACAACATGCTAACTGAAGTTCCTTTTATAATTTTTCCTTTGATTATTGTTGATGATGTTTATGAGTCCTCTTTGCTCACTCTAAATTGGTATCCAGACATTTTGAAGGTGAAGATAAGAAGTATGCTTTCTGTTTGTGGGAACGCAGATTGATGTAGCCACTATGGAAAACAGTATGGAGGTTGCTCAAAAAATTAAAAATGGAACTAAATGCCTTATGACCCAGCGATTTCACTTCTGAGCGTATATCCAAAGAAACCTGAAACACTAATTTGAAAGAATATATTCATCCCTAAGTTCATTGCAGCTTATTTAGAATGGCCAATATATGGAAGCATCCGAAATGCCCATCAATAGATGAGTGGATAAAAATGTGGAGGTACATACTAGTATGTACAATGGAATGTTACTTGGCCATGAAAAAAAAAATGAAATCTTACAATTTGCAACAGTATAGATGGACCTGGAAAGTATTATGCTAAGTGAAATAAGCCAGTCAGAGAAAGACAAATACCATATGATGTCACTTACATATGGACTCTAATGTACAAAGTTGAAACAGCTCATAGATACAGAAAGCAGATTGATGGCTGACAGAGTAGAGGAGGTTTGAGGGACTGGGTGAAAAAGGTACAGGAATTAAGAAGTACAATTTAGCAATTAATTCTAGGGATGTAAAGTATTGTACAGAGAATATAATCTATAATACTATATAATAAAAGCCTAATATGCTAAGTGTCCAGTCATCTGGTCATCCGTTCAACCAAATCAAAGCATAATATGCTAATGATATGCTAAGGCTGCTCAACCACTCGCTATTATGTGCACTGAACACCAGGGGACAGACACTCCGACCGATAGGTTAGCTTGCTGCTAGGGTCTGGCCAATCTGGACTGAGCGAGATGGGTCGGACATGCCCTGGAGCCCTCCCATGGTCCCTCCTCACTGGCTAACTTCCCGTGTCCCTCCCAGGCCCTGATGATGCACTGGTGGGGTGCCTCAGCCTAGCCTGTGCCCTCTTGCAATCCAAGACCACTCGGGGGATGCTGGAGAGCTGATTTCAGCCTAATCCCACTGTCCAGGCCGAGGGACCCCACTGGTGCATGAATTTGTGCACTGGGCCTCTAGTATTGTAATAACTATGTATGGTGCCAGGTGGGTGCTGGCAATATTGGAACACTTTGCAAAGTGCATAATTGCCTAACCACTATGCTATACACCTGAAACTAATACAAACTAATATTGTATGTAAACTACAATTGAAAAATAAAGTTTAAATTAACCTTTTAAAAATAAACATATTCACTCCTTTTAAAAAACAAACAAAAGAAAAAAAAGAAGTGTGCTTCTACAGATGCATGAGAGATGGTGTACTGGAATGATAACATTTTGGGTGAAGAATCTGAGTACTGATTCTGGTCCTGCCAAATACTAGGTGGGACCTACTTACCTTTTAGTATCTTACTTTCCTCCTCCACTAAAGGTAGAGAATAAAAGCAGCCTTGGAGAATTGCTCTAAACACCATAGATTAAATAATATTTATTACATTGCTGCATATATAGGAAAGGCTCAGTAAATGGGGATTATTACCATGCCTTCGATCCTCATCAGTGTCACAGCCATCATAATAATTCGGATTTCCCAGTGAGGAGCATGATAGCATATTGTAGGTCCTCAATTCCTCCCGTGAACCTCAAATAGTTAACTCCAGGATTCCCTACAGGTGGATCTCACTTGAATTCACACAGCACTCCTATTACTCTTCCCTGCTAACCCCCCTCCATCTGTCATAATTCTCTGGAGTACAGTGACAAGTGTACCGACTGAGCAGCCTCCATGAGCTTCCAAAGCTTCAAAACGAAGAGACTCGGCATTTTTTCAGGAGCCCCCACAACCTGCAGAGGGGAGGGAATGCTCCTATTCCAAACCCTGCTGCATGGGTACACACGCAGGGCATCTGGGTCAAACAAATACCGAATACTGTGGCCTGTTCCATGTTCTCCAGGCATCCTTGTAAAAAAGTCCACCCATTTTTGCTTCTCTCCAAACAAAAATAAAAGCCATTACACCAATCAGTTTCTGGCAGAATAGCCCAGCATTCTCAGATTTGTGTCTTCAATCACACAAATGTCTAATTCCCACTGTCAGCCAAAACTGGCACTTTCATCCATTTCACTGAACACACCTCTTCTATCCATATCTCCACACAGGTGTTTCCTCTCACAGAGATCATGCTACCCAGTTAAAATGTTTCTATCCTATCCAGAATGGGGGTGGTGGTGTTGTTTTCCATTTATAAGGTGTGGATAAAATGACGTAATTCAGAAGGCTTCTAACTTCCTCCTATCTTTCTCTCTTCCAACCAAAACAAGCTCCCATTTAGCAACTTGAATATGGACAACCACAATCCCCAGAAATAGAATTTAGAAAGAAAAAGAAAAGTGGTATTCTTCCACTCAATTAGATCTTTAAAAGTAAAATACGTTTGTTTGTTTTTATTTAAAAAGTTTAAATTGAAGAATGAAGACACCCTGAGACCGATTGAGTACCTTTGCTATCCCACTAAATTTCTTTCCAGCGACTGCTTACTCTAACCCTGGTTTTACTCCCAGGCTTGAGTAGAAGCTGTCTATCTGTGATGTGCTGCTTGGGACTTGAAACTCACTGCACTGTTTATTAGTTATTGTGTTAAACCTTGGAAAACACATCTTAAATACTTTCCTCAGCTATCAATGGCTTCCTAGAGTTGTAGCATCAAGTAGTCTACTATGCATTGTGCTCCAAACACTGAAGTATAATAAAAGCCATCTCGGGGAGGAGAGGAGAATAAAGAAAATAATAGCTAACACTCACATACTTACATGCTCATAACACTTAAAATGTATTCCTGAGACTCTTCTAAACACTTGATATTCATTATATCATTTATTGACTAAGCACAGGCATTCACAGCACGCTTTCCTCTGAGATCCCTGAGTTGGATTAAGACTGTCTCTAGCTAGATGGTGAAGCATGGGCCTCAGTGAACCTGCTCTCCCACAATGACGACACAGGAAAAACAAGCAGATTTCATCAGTTCGGAGCTCTTCAATTTAACCCAAGGCACAGAATGAAACAAACAAACAAACAAATGAAACATCTGGTCAAGAAAATCTACAGACTCTCATTAAAAAACAGTGGAGTCTGCATCATTTTCACTTGTGAATATTCCCATCCTCCTCCCTCCCCGGCTCAGGGCTGGGGTGGCCCCCAAAATGCCTCCAGCCTCTCCACTGACCACTCTGGAGCTCCAGTTAAAGCTCTATCTCCAGCAAGAGTCGATCTGATAAACTGAGCAACTGCCTGGAAAATCCTCTTGCTCAGGTGATTGTTTCTATTCGATTTGGCTTGAAGCTCAGATCAGGTGAAAAAAGTCCTACCTCCGGGGCTTTAGTGAAAACAATAGCCATCCACTGGTAACTGCATCTTCAAAGCTGCCTAAGCCTGCAATTGCAGTTGAGGCAAAACGAAGGAAAGCCCAGATAAAAGTTTAAAAGGAAGATTAGGAGAGCTAGTTGACCACAGAAAACT
Source organism: Myotis brandtii (assembly GCF_000412655.1). Classification (NCBI taxonomy): domain Eukaryota; kingdom Metazoa; phylum Chordata; class Mammalia; order Chiroptera; family Vespertilionidae; genus Myotis; species Myotis brandtii. Next base: position 169,835 of record NW_005354874.1, read on the forward strand.
TTGAAAAGCTCTGTCACTTTCCTAAGAATCTAGAAGATTGTGCATTTGTGCAGGACTAGGGATGCCCCTGAGCACAGGAAAGACAGGAGGAAGGAGGAAGCCCCGTCATTCACCTCTGGCTGACTTTGAAGACCTAAGCAAGCAGGAAGTGCAAGCTCAAGCTGACTCCTATACTCTCTGAGGTTTGAAGATGTGTTTCAAAACAGAGCCCCTTGGCAAAAGGTGGAAGGAAGGCGTACTAGCTCAAGGCAGTTGAGGAAATCTGATTGGCAGTGATCCATCTGACCGCTAAAATATATTAACTCAGGGGTGACCTGTAGGTCTGAGTCTTAAACATAAAAACAAAAATATAGTTTTAAACCTACCAGTGAACTCAAAGAACACACTGTAGGTAATATAGAATCTACAGATTTGGTCTAGGAAAGTTACTGAATAAATAAGCAGCAATAAGAAAAGCAAAAACAAACAAAAAGACCAGCAACAACAGCAAGCTGGAGTGGAAAGGGAGAGAGGAGGAATGTGATACAGAGTTGTTACAATATATTATCTACAGTGTCCAGATTTCAACAAGAAATTATGAGTCATGCAAACAAACAGAAAAGTACTGCCTATTCAAAAGAAAGCCAATAGAAAATGCCTCTGAAATGGCCCAAATGTTGGTTTAGCTGATAAGAACTTTGTCAACTATTATAAATATATTCAAAGAACTAAAGGAAATCATGTCTAAAGAATTAAAGAAAAGTGTGACAATGGTCTCTCCAAATAGAGTATATAAATAAAGAGACGGGGTTATAAAAAGAAACCAAATAGAAACTCTGGAGTTGAAAAATTAAGTAACTGAAATAACAAATACACGAGGAGGGTTTAATAGCAGAATTGAGCTCACTTGAGAGTATCCAGGCTAGGAAAAACAATCTGGCAATTCCTTAAAAGTAAAACATAAAGTTACAATAAGAATTCCACGCCTGGGTATATACCCAAGTAAAATGAGCACCTATGTCCAGGTAAAAATGTGTACATGGATGTTCATGGTAGTATTATTCATAATAGTCAAAGTAGAAACATCCCAAATGTCTATCAACTGATGAATGGATAAATAACATGTGGCAATCTATGCAATGGAATATTACTTAATCATAAAGTTTAATGAAGTACTCACACATACCACAACATGGGTGGACTTTGAAAACAATGTGCTAAGAAGCCAGTGACAAAAGATCACACATTGTGTGATTCTACTTATATAAAACGAACAGAATAAGCAAATCCACAGAAAGTATATTGCTTGTTGTGTAGGTGTTCTAAAGTTCAATTCTGGCTATACTTGTGCAACTCTGTGAATAGATAATATTATGGTATGTGAATTACTTATCTAATAAGAGAGAAACATGCAAATTGACCATACCTCCACTACACTCACAAGCCACACCCACAAGCCAATCAGAGCGACTATATGCAAATTAACCCAACCAAGATGGCGGCCAGCAGCCATGGAGCTGGAGCAAGCAGAAGGCTTGGTTGCCCCGGTGATGGAGGAAGCCAAGCTTCCCACCTGCCCTGGCCAGCTGTGGGCTCCACTCAAGGCAACAAAGTTTCAATTATAGAAGATAAATAAATCCCAGATACCTGCTTCCAGCCAGGCTCCACTGGGAGCTTGGGTGGCTGGGGGCTGTGGCCAGCCTGCAAACAGCCATCAGCCCCTCACCCAGGCTGGCCAGGCACCCCAGCAGGACCCTCCACCCTGAAGGGGGTGTGGCCAACCTGAAAACAGACCTCAGCTCCTCACCCAGGCTGGCCAGGAACCCCAGTGGGGACCCCCACCCTGAAGGGGCTGTGGCCAGCCTTCAAACAGCCATCAACCCCTCACCCAGGCTGGCCAGGCACCCCAGCGGGACCCCCACACTGATCCAGGACACCCTTCAGGGCAAACCAGCCAGCCCCCACCAGTGCACCAGCCCTCTATCCTATAAAATAAAAGGGTAATATGCAAATTGACCCTAACAGCAGAATGACTGGGAATGACTGGTCACTATGACACACACTGACCATCAGGGGACAGACGCTCAATGCAGGAGCTGCCCCCTGGTGGTCAGTGCGCTCCCACAGGGGGAGCTCTGCTCAGCCACAAGTCAGGCTGATGGGTGCCAGCACAGCGGTGGTGGCGAGAACCTCTCCCGCCTCCTCAGCAGCGCTAAGGATGTCCGACTGCAGCTTAGGCCTGCTCCCCACTGGCAAGTGGACATCCCCCGAGGGGTCCCAGACTGCGAGAGGGCACAGGCCGGGCTGAGGGACCCCCTTGAATGCACAAATTTTTGTGCACTGGGCCTCTAGTATCTCAATAAAGTTGAATAAAAAATTTACTTAACCTCTCGAACCTGGGATCCCACATATGTATAATAATAGTACACTGTGTAGTGAGGATTAAATGAGATCATGGATAAAATGCCTGAAACAGTCCAGGATGTAGTAAGTAATTTAGACCAGCAAGTTTCCTAGGAAATGCAAAAGGAAGAAACAATATAGTGTATATGTTTTGCTTTTTACAATTGGATCCAATTAAAGTCATAGTTCCCTCTTAAATGAGAAAGTATGTCCCTTCAGTATATATTAAAAACTAACATTTAGCCAAAATCATTCACAAGCTAAAATATAACTCTTCATGTATATTAATAAAAGCATATATGCTAATTAGATTGGACAACCAAATGACCTTCCAGACATCCTTCCAGATAACCTTCAGGATAAAGCTGGGGCTGGGAGGGCCGAGCCCCTTGCACAATTTTTGTGCATCGGGCCTCTAGTTCATATATAGACAGCTTTCTTTATAACAAACAGGTTTCTTTAAGGAATGTCCACTAATGGTCATTGGTACCAATTCAACCCCAATAGGAATCCCAAGTTTGGGGTGCAGTAAAGAAGAAACCTTTATTCAGTGCAAACAGCTCAATTGTGATTGAGAGAACAGCCTGTGACAGCTCGAGAGTGTTGAATTCAATTATGAAGTAACATGGCTGTGGATCAGCACAGCTGTGAGAAGGACCTGGGGCCAGGCCCCTCTCCAGCTAGACAATGCTGTTCTGGTCTTCTCTGCCTGCTCTGCTTTGCTCTGCTCTGGTCCAGTGAGATGTCTTAGATGTCCTAGCTCAAGCTGGGGAAACAAAGCCCTCAATCTTCAGTGGGAAGAAAAGATGTGCTTTCCAAGACAGAGGGGAACTGACTTGTACAAAGACAAGTTCCCACCCCTGGTCCTGTACTGGTCTGTTCTCATGCAAATGAGGACTCCAAATCCTCACAGTTCAATTGGTCCAAAAGGCACTGTCCTGATTGGTCAGAATGGGGCCATGCTGATTGGTTGGTGAAGATGCTGATGAGGCTATAGCCTTGCCCAGAAAATGTCAGTCCTATTTGTTAAAATGCAATTCCAGGAACTCCTTTATAGGGGCTGGTTCAGCGTGCAAAAATACAGTGCAGGAAGGAAGTTAGTTCTGTGCAGGAAGCAGGCAGCTTAGGGCAGGCTTCTTTTCCCTGAACTGCAGTTTGCATGAGACACCGTTGTGTAGAAATGACTGCTAGGCTGTTTTTAAATTTGACCTCAGTTAGCCACCAGGAGCCCTTTTTGCAGGTATCTTCTTTCTAAGGGGTCAAAAGAATTAGCAGTTGTAAATTTTTAAACATACAAGGAATATTTAAAACAAAGAAATATCTTGCTTTAGATTTGCTATCTCTACACAATGCACCAACAATGTATCCACAGTGAGAGTTGTAGCCTGGTTAATGTCGTTATCAAGTAAATTTGATCCAGACCTATAATGTAAAAATCAGAGTAGTGTGTATGAAGAATCTCCCAAAGTACATCTAGTAGAATATGTTTCTCATGATTTGACCATGGGATCCTTTTCCTCTTGAAGATTATTTTAGGACCACTGTTCCACAGAACACATTTTGGGAAATTGGTATGCGAGCAATATCTGTGAACGAACTCTTCTCCACAAGTGGATGTGTAAGCATCTGCTAAAGCAGTAGCTGTTATATCTTCCTGAGGCTGACAGAAGGTTTGTTCCTTCTCTCCAGAAGAAACATATAAGTTATACCTGCCATTTCAGGATATCTAGAGCCCCTTTCTAAGGGACACTAGTTGCTTTCAAATATCCAAAAAAGCAAAGAATTTCCTTGAAACATGCAAGCTAACTTTTGCCATGCAAATTAACAATCTTCATGGTTCCTTCCAATTTTCTGTATTCCGGACAATAAGGATGAAAGTTTTTACACACGATGTTGCTGTCTGAGTGAAAGCAGTCTTTGTCTCCACTTTTGAAAACAGAAAATGAAATTCTTACACATCTAAAGAATATAAAACACTGAAAATTACTTAATGATAAAAAATAACACCCTCAGTAACAATGAAGTGTCTGAGTTCAGAAAACACTGCCAAGTAATTACATTTTGAATCTGTAGCACCTTTCATCCAAGATGCTCACACACTCCTTGAAGATAAGCAAAGCCTTACATTTTCTGTGACTGTCTTTATTTCAAATAGTCTGACCCTCAAGTGCATTGGTATTTGTCCAAATATATGAAACTTTGGTTTGTAAAATGATGTTCCTGTGCTCACATTCATTTTAAGACTATGGATTAATCTACGCACATCTTCCTTGGCTTTACAAAAATTAGACATAAACTAGTGAAAGGAGAATGTGTTAGAGGAAATGTGGGGGTATTCTCATGTTTCTAGGGGGCTAGAGTATAAGCTTAAAAAAGAGAAATAGGGTACCATGCCAACAACCTTTTCTAATTCGCAAATGAGTCTAATATATGTTTGATGGTTATGATGTCCCATATCTGCCCTGTGCTAGATACTCAGGATAAACAGGTGTTTCTTACTTTTGAGATGGTCCATATCAGTGCTGTCCAATAGAAATACAGGGTGACCACATATGTAACTTTAAATATTTTCAGTTCATTTTTTAATTTACATGAAGTAAAGTTCACTTCTTTTGATAGACAATTCTGTTTTTGGCAAATGGATGCTATATTGGTTTTTTATTGTTGTCATAACAGAATACACAAATTTGATGGTTGAAACACAAATTTTACAGTTTTACAAATTTTATAAACCTTACAGTTCTATAGTTCAGAAGTCTGACAACTCACACTGGGCTAAAATCCAGGCTGCATTCCTTCCTGGAGGCTCTGGGGGCTGAGGGTGGGGGCTGGGGGATCCCTCTCCTTACACTTTCCAGCTTCTAGAGCTCCCACATTCCTCAGCATTGACCCCCTTGCTCCATCTACAAAGCTGGCAAAGGCAAGCTGAATCCTCAAATCATGTCACTGTGACCTCCTTTCTACCTCCCTCATCCACTCTTAAGGACACTTGTGATTATACTTAGCCCTCCTGGATAATCCAGGATAATCTCCCTATTTTAAGGTCAACTAATTAGAGTCTTTAATTATATGCACAATTATATCTCCTTGGCCCTGTAACCTAACGTATGTATTGGTTCTGGGGATTCCAAGGTGAATGTTTTTGAGAGCTATTGTTCTATTATAAATGTCTAGAGGCCTGGTGCACGAAATGCGTGTACAGGTAGTGTCCCTAGGCCTAGCTGGAGATCAGGGCCGATCGGGGCCTTCCGGCTGCTGGCCAGGGCCTTCCTTCCGGCTGCCAGCCAGGGCCTCCCTTCCCTGGCTACTGGCTGGGACCTTCCTTTGTTCTGCTTCACCCCCTGGTTGTCATTACACATCATAGGAAGCAATAGGATATTTCATGACCACGTGGAGTTTGGTCTCCTGGTCAAACTCCTGCAGGGACACTTTGCTTATTAGCCTTTTATATATATAGATAAGAAACTGAACAATTCCACCCCCAAAAACCTCTTCTTTCCCCTCCCAACTCTAACCTCTGTGTAACAACAATGTGTGAAATCCATCCTTTTTGTTTGCCTTTTCCAGATGTCATGTACATGGAATCATATAGTAGTAGCCCTTTGAGTCTGGCTACTTAAAATTAGCATAATGAAGTATCCATCTGTGGCAAGTAGCAATAGTCTGTTCCCTTTTTATTGCTGTGTCATCTTTCTTTTAGAGGTGTGTCATTTATCCTTCCACCACCTGAAGGATATTTGGTTGTGTCCAATTATGAAAATTATGAATAAATTTTTCTATAAAAATTGGTATACAGATTTATGTGTGAACATAAATTTTCATTTCTTCAGTAAACACCAGTTGTAAGATGGGGGAGGGGTGTCATAGAATAAATGTATGGTTAGCTTTGTAAGAAACTTCCAGACTGTTTTTCAAAGTAGTTGTGCCATTTTACATTTCCCCAAGCAATGTATCTTCTCCAGTGGGAAGCATTTTCATCATCACTTAGAATTGTTGTTTTATTTATTGTAGCCATTCTAGGGTATGTAGTAATACCTATTGTGTTTTTAATTTGCATTTCCCTAATGGTTAATGATGTTGTACATATTTTCATGCGCTTATGTGCCATTCAAATATATTCTTTAGTGAAGAGTCTTTTCAAATATTTTGCAAATTTTATTTGGTTGCTTGTTTTCTTATTAATTTTAAGTGCTCTCTAGATATTGAGGATATATGTACATTGTGAGATACTCAATTTGCAAATATTTTCTCCTTGTCCATAAATGCTCATTCTCTAACAATGCCTTCCAAAGAGCAAAAATTTTAATTTGGAAAAAGTATCATTTTTTTTTCTTATGGATTATGCTTTTTGTTGATGTATTTGAGAATTCTTTGCTCAATCAAAAGTCACAAAGATTTGTGTGTGTGTGTGTGTGTGTGTTAATATAGTGAATTAAATTGACTGTCTTTTGAATGTCAAATCACTCTTGTTTCCTGAAATACACTCCACATGGTAATGAAATAGTATCTTTTGTTGTTATATTTACTTTTGAAAATAGATAATAGTTTCAAGTGTACAAACATAATGATTTGGTATTTGTACATATTATAAAATGATCACCACAGAAGTTTAGTTAACACCAATGACCATACCTAGCTACAGATTATTTTATTGTGATGAAAACTTTTCAGATCTACTCTCCTAGCTACTTATAAATATAAAATACAGTAGGATTAACTATAGTCACCATGTTGTACATTACATCGCCATGTCTTATTTATTCTATAACTGGGAGTTTACTGTTTAACCTCCTTTACTCATTTTATTCACCTTCTACTCCTATTCCCACAGCCCCACCACTGGCAACCACCAATCTGTTCTCTATATGCATGAGCTCAATTTTTTCTGTTTGTTTGGTTTGATTTGGAGGTTAGGGTTTTGGGTTTTTTTTTGTTTTTTAAATTCCACATGTAAGTGAAATCATATGGTATTTGTGTATCTCTGTCTGACTTATTTCACTTAGCATAATGCCCTCATTTTTTGTCATAGATGGCAAGATTTTCTTCTTTATTATGCTGAATAATATTC
>NW_005354874.1:177424-213317 GCF_000412655.1 Myotis brandtii
TTTATCCATTCATCCATTGATTGACACATAAGTTACTTTTATATCTTGTAAACAATACTGCAATGAATATGGGGAATGTGTATATCTTTTTGAGTTAGTGTTTTCAATTTCTCTAGATAAATATACAGAAATGGAATTGCTGGGTCATATGGTAGTTCTATTTTTAATTTTGTGAGAAACTTCCATACTGTTTTTCATAATGGCTGCACCAATTTAAATTACCCCAACAGTGCATGAGGATTCCCTTTTCTCTATACCTTCACCAACACTTGTTATTCCTTGTCCTTTTGATAATAGCCATCCAAACAGGTGTGAGGTGATTTGCATTTCCCCCATGATTAGTAATGTTGAGGACATTTTCATGTATCTGTTGGCAATCTGAATGTCTTCTTCATAAGAATATCTATTCAGATTTTAATCAGATTTTTTTTCAATTGACTTGTGTAAGTTCTTTTATATATTGGATATTAACCCTTCATCACATATATGATTTGTAAATATTTTCTCCCTTTTGGCTGGTAACCTTTTCATTTTGTTGGTTGTTTCCTTTGCTGTGCAGAAGCTTTTTAGGTTGATATAGTACACTTGTTTATTTTTGCTTTTATTACCTTTGCTTTTTGTGTCACATAAAAAAAACTCATTGCCAAGACCAATGTCAAAATCTTACCAGTATGTGTTTCTTTTCCCTAGGTGCTATCAAGTTTTTTCTTACTTTGGTTTTCAATACTTTAATTATTATGCATTTGAGAACTGCTTTTTTTTTAGTTTACCTGTTGTTTTTATTCACCACGCTTTTAAATTTATACATCTCTGACTTTTGACAAATTTGGGAAGTTTTCATTCATTATTTCTTCAGAGATTTTTTTGTGTGTACATCAAACTCTTTCTCTGTCACTTCTGGGACTCTAATGACATGAATGCTAGACGTAATGACATTGTCTCATAAGACTCAGAGGCTCTGTTCATTTTTTAAAATCTGTGTGTGTGTGTGTGTGTGTGTGTGTGTGTGTGTGGGTGTGTGTGTGTTCTTCAGATTGTTTAATTTCTACTGGACTCTTTCTCTTTGCTTTCTCTCTTCCATTCTATTATTGAACCTGCCCAGTGTATTTTTCTATTTCAGATATTGTATTTTTCAGTTTCCAAACTTCTATTTGAAACTTTTTTATTATTTCTATTTCACTTCTGTGACCTTTCATCTTAAAGAATGTTAACTTTATCTCACGAGGATGGCTACTTTTAAATCTTTGACCGACTATTCTGAGACTTAGGTCATCTTGTGTTTGGCATCTATTTTTGAACTTTTCCTTTGAGTATTTATCAGATTTTTGTGATTCTTAGTCTGTCACAGAATTTTGGATTGTATCCAGGACATTTTTTTTAATCTTGCAAGTTTCTAGGTCCTCTTAAAATCTTCTGGAGAATGTTGATTTTTTTTTAATCAACACGATTATGATTAGCTTCACAATGCCAACACGTTTCACCTTCAGTGGTGATGGTCCCAGTGTCAAATCTGTTTTCAAATTCTCTGCTGTGTTATTTGGATCTGCCTGGTACATGCTCTGCTCAGAGAATAGAATGAGATTTGGATTATGGTTTATATTATAGTTCAGTCCTCAAAAGTCTTTGCTGTGCTTTGGTGAAGATATTCCACATACAATCAGCTCAGGATCGATTCCAAGACTTGTATCATTGCATACTCAGTATTTGGAGACCCATTTCTGTAGCCCTGTCCTCCTGGGACTTCTCCCATACTCTCAGATTCCCAGAGACTCCCTTGCCAGCACACCTAGCTAGGAAGGTAGAGCCTTTTCAGATATTTAGCTCCCCACCCCATAATGTTTTGTAGTTCTGTGTAAGTGGGGCTAATGTAAAGTTACGTTGTAAAAGAAATGTGAAAAATAACATGTATTGTGAATACTCTTTGGACAACAGGGATATCCTTTTCTTGTTCTTCTGGCTAAAGAGACAATGTGTCCCTCAAAGTTTTAGGTCCCTCCATCACCACCACATATTTACAGCTGAGTCACCAGGCTCTGGGTAGAGGTGGGAGAGGAGAGAAAAAAGAAGATAGGGTTCCCTGGCATGAAGAGGTCCCTATTTCTAGTCCTTTAGTCAAAAAAAGGGGAATTACTTCTGAAGTTTTCTTACAGTATTTGCCATGCAATTATGAGATTTGGCCCTCCTTCAGGTGCAGTAGAACAAAGCAAACATGAAACTCAATTCCCACATCCCATCCCTAAGTACAACCCCTATATTACTCATTTTTTTATTTCAACCACCAATCTATCTGTTATTTTACTTTTCTTCTTTCAAAATTCTTTTTTCTTTATTCTTGAAAGTATAGGTGTCCCTTTGTTTGTTTATTTCCCATTGACCCCCTCCACCCTGCACCCACCCTTCCCAGGTCTTCACCAGTCTATTGTCTGTGCCCATATATGCATATAAGTTCCCCGGTTAATCACTCCCCACCCACCCACTATTGTTACTTTTCTGAGATCTCAATATGTTTCTCATATTCTGCTCAGAGTTTTTAGTTGTAGTTAGTAGGAGAGACAGGTTCTACTGCAATCTTATTCTTGGCCACCCAAGTTCTGTAATTTACAACTTTTCTAGTAACTACACTAAAAAAGCAACAATGAACAGGTAAAATTATTTGTACAAAATATATTGCATTTGACCCAATATATTCAGAATACTATCATTTTAATATGTAATCAATGTAAACAGTATTCGGATATTTTACTTGTACTAAGTCTTTGAAATTCAGTGTGTATTTTCACTTAGAGCTTATTTTTATTTAGACTAGACACATTTCCCAGTGCTGATAGCCACAGGTGACTACTGGTTACTGTGTTGGACAGCACATGTCTAGACTCCAGGGCAATGCTTCTCAAACTTCAGGGTACCTAGGGTATCTTGTTAAAATTCAGATTAAGATTCAGTAGATCTGGGGAGAGAGCCAGGTGATTCTAATACAGTTGATTGTACACTTTGAGTCACAAGGCTCAAGAGCCAAATCTGTTACTTCTCAAACTAATATTGTATTCCAGATACCTATAGATATATATAGGATATATCCTATAATAGGGTTCTGTTTCTATATTATTTCTTCCTTAATAATATCACACTTCTACCCACCACAAGGCCTTAACTATCAAAGGGAACATGCTACCCTGGCACTGGCCACAAGTATTTAGTTTTATACTTTTTTATCCCATATAAACCATTCCTGATGGAACAAATTAGAGAAATAGTTTCTGTGGATGCCTATCTTTAATTCTTGACAATTCCATCTCCATGGCCCTGGTGGCGACTGATAACTTGGTAGAAGGAAGAAACAGCCTGAATTTGGATGTTGTAGAACCTATAAGTCATACTTCTATTGTTGAAGCATTTCTAAAAAGAGTAGGTTATGTTACTTTTTCTTCTATATGATAGCTAATAATCAAGAATTATTTTGAGATGTTTCTTGGGCAAACACATTCAGGACAGTGGCCATAAAAGAACTAAAAGTGAACTGCATTTGGATAAAAACTTAGCCTCCCTATTAATCTGAGCTTTCATCCTGTAAGCTTCTCTTACATGAGTATGACAATCACTTCTGCAAATTTCATAATACAAGGAAACTTAGAGCAGAAGGAAACAAACCCTTCTCCAGGATGCAGTAATTATCCCGAATCTTGAGCTTTGTTGGGGCCCCATCATGCATGGGGGGCCAGTTTTATAGTAGGATCTCAATAATTATGTCTACAAAGGAAAAAAGAAAACCATTATGCTATTACTGTTCATAGACCAGCTGTTTTAAGAATTATTCATTTATTCTCTTAACCAGAGTATGTGTGTCAATACCTTGAATATTTTAGATCACAGACAGCTTAGCTTACTGAATTTCTGGAATATGTGATACCTCCACCTCTAAGATTTAGAAAACGATATGGAGACTCCTTCCCTAAATTACCAAGGTATAACTTTAAATAATATTGCCTTCTTTTGAGTAAGCACTGCAGAAAGATTGTTAACTATAAAAAGTAATATATCAACCCATTTTGCCCATGGGAAATTCATACACGATGGTCTTAGGCAACATCCTGAACCCTGGCACTGATTTCCCTTTCCCCTGTGCTGTTTTTTTTAATATATTTGTATTGATTTCAGAGAGGAAGGAAGAGGGAGATAGAGACAGTAACATCAATGATGAGAGAGAATCACTGACTGTCTGCCTCTTACATGCCCTACACTAGGGATGAAGCCCACACAAGGGCATGTGCCCTGACCAGGAATTGAACTGTGACCTCCTGGTTCATAGGTCAATGCTCAACCACTGGACCATGCTGGCTGGGTTGTCCTGTGCTATTTAAGAGAAAAGAAGAACCTAACCTTCAACCAAACCAGTTGCTGTTGTGCTACCTAAAACCCTAAAGTGTTGGGAGACTATATATATTAGGAGCCAGGAAAGAAATTTTGTGCAGGACAACCTTAAAACTTGAATGCTGTATGACTTTGTCTACTTAACCTCTGGACTGTGAAGCAAATGGTTTAGTTAATCCTATAGAAGGGAAAGCTTAGAAGACCATATGGGATTAGAGGACAGAACAATGCTTGCATAACCAATCTGATCTGGGTGTGTGTGTGTGTGTGTGTTTTAAGCAATATTAAAATGCTTCCAGAAAAAACCTAGACTGGCTGTGAATATTACTTTGACTAGAGACAACAAGTTCTATTATAAAATCCATAGAGGTCCTTTATATCTAAAACACCAAAATCTTCATAGTAACACTAGTATGTGAGTACCAATAGTTTACTTGGATGTGGGGTACAAGGGGAGAGTCCAGGAAAAATCAGTAAGAGAGTGGATAGGGAGACAAAGCAAGGACAGAAGCCAATACTGGGTGCATTATAGGCATCAATACTTGGTGCATCATTGTGAACAACAGGAGCTCAATCCAACTGAGGACATCAGGGGAAGAGTGCAGGACATACCTTCCTGAGAGTTGTCTCATCTGAGGCAGTGGTTCTCAACCTTCCTAATGCCGCGACCCTTTAATACAGTTCCTCACGTTGTGGTGACCCCCAACCATAAAATTATTTTCATTGCTACTTCATAACTGTACTTTTGCTACTGTTATGAATCGTAATGTAAATATCTGATAGGCAGGATGTATTTTCATTGTTGGCGACCCACAGGTTGAGAACCGCTGAAGGGAGAAGATTGAGGACTACACCCACAGGCAGTGACTTCCCAGTACCCTCCCCTGCCTTTCGATGGGCTGAGCCTGGTTTCCATTGCCAGAAAAAGCACTCAGGAAGAACGTCAGGGATGCCTACAGTCAGAAGCAGTCAGCATGCAGAGGATGATGAGGGCCAGGGGATATGGGCGGGCCCCAGGAGCTTTGCTACTGTCTTCTTGGCTTTTCAGTATGCATGACAATTACAGGAAGCTAGCCTGGCCCTCCACACTGTCCTAGAAGGAAAGGGGAGGAAAGACAACCATTTAAATGACGTCACTCTGTAACCTTGCTAAGTATGAAATCAAATCTGAAGATTGGATTGCTTGTCTTTTTGGTTTTAACAAATGCATTGACAATAATTAACACAGTTAACTAAAGGTCCTTTCTCTTTCTCTTTCCTTTGTCAGTGGATGTTTTTTACTGTGGTGCAGTTGTTTAAGAGTATCATTTACAGCGTTTCTATTCGACCTCAAGCTAGAAAAAGAGCAGTTTGCTCAATCTTTTACCTCCATTATATTGGTTTAAAAGATCATTTTTCTCTACACCCTACAGTTTCCCTTAGTTCTACATTTATTGGAAGCAAGCAACCCCAGAGGTGGCCTATTTAACACCAGTACAAAACCTAAAGGTTTAATTGAAAGCCCTGGCATTCAATCTGTGCTTAGTAGCTTCCAGGAAACACACACATGCGCGCGCACACACACACACACACACACACACACAAATACAGTGTAAATTTAAGACCAGTATTGAGTGAAACCCCATGGGTCTCAGGTCACAGAGCCCAGGGGCCCAGGGTTGAAAGAGTTGAGAGAGGATGCTCAGTCATCAATAACTATAATTGGTGACTTAACTTAATAATGTAGAGTAAAGAAATTGTTAACAATTTAGGTAAGGGACTGCCACATCCAATTAAAACAGCCTTTCTTCCACTTAATAATAGAAAGAGATTATAGCGTCGACCTGTTCCTTTTTTAATAACTGGTAATTATTCAAAGAAACAATGAATCACATCCAATTAAAACAGCCTTTCTTCCAATTAATAATAGAAAGAGATTATAGCATCGACCTGTTCCTTTTTTTAATAACTGGTAATTATTCAAAGAAACAATGAAGATCAGCAAGGTGATTTTTCTGTCACTGCACTGCTTGCCAACACCTCTCAATTATTACTCATTGTTTAGAATTAATGTCATTTTTGTCCCCATAATACACAGAGTTAGAAGGGTTTTATTGCTATAATTTCTAGCACTGAAACTGAAACAAAGCCAGTGTATTTTATATGATTATACTGTTAATGCTTAGAATGTCCATTTCTGAGTTGCCAAAGAGATATGCATTAAAACAAAATCTGCATGCACCGAGATCCTCATGAGATGGAGAGAAAGAGGTATCACTGTGTCTGTCTTAAGTAAACTAGGAGACTGTTTCTGTGTTTTCATTCCACTTTCTTTTGGAGGCACCTCATATATACATACATACATATCAAAATGTTAACCCTGCTCCGTCAAAATCATTCTTCAGAGGAATTACAATTTACTTCTAACTGATCATTTCACTGACCTCAACTGTTAACATATGGAGCTGCTAAGAGTCCTCAATCAGTAATAAACCTGCTAAAACAACAAGAGCCACAGATGCTCCACAGAGACCCAGTTCACTAACTGGATGGTCATTGATGGATACGAAATAATCAGTGAAAAATAATGCAGAGCGATGCTCTCTATATTTATACATTTAGATATTATGTCGACAAACATTTACTGATCCCCAACTTTGTGTATACAACTACTTTTGGGGACTACAAAGAAATATCCTACTTTCCTTTTTTATTTTCCCCATTGCTTTATATATGATATAGGATCATCATATATACCCTCTATTGTATTTATTTTCTTTACTATTAGTTTTTATCCCACTAGAGTACAGGCTCTTAATCAAAGATTATATCAGGTGCTGCCAGCATTCCGTCCTTGGGTTGAATTGTGTTATGGGTTCAATTGTGTCCGTCCTCCTCCCCACCAAACCGCCCTCTTCCCCCCTCTTCCCTCCATCCCTCCCCCTCCAAAGCAAAGTCCTAATCCCTAGTACTTCAGAATGTATCTTTCTTTACCAAGATGATCAAGTTAAAAAAAATGAGCCCTAACCAGTTTGATTCAGTGGATAGAGCATCAGCCTGCGGACTGAAAGGTCCCAGGTTCAATTCTGGTCAAGGGCATGTACCTTGGTTACGGGCACATCCCCAGTAGGAAGTGTGCAGGAGGCAGCTGATCGATGTTTCTCTCTCATCGATTCCAAAGCAATCCTAATCCCTAGTACTTCAGAAAGTATCCTTCTTTACCAAGATGATCAAGTTTAAAAAAATGAGGTCATTGGGGTGGGCCTTAATCCAATTGACTAGAGTTCTTCTAAAAATGGAAAATTTAGACATAGAGATAGACATGCACAAAGGAAAGATGAAGTGAGGATATTCGGACAAAGCCATACATTGCCAGAGGATTGGAGTGAGGTATCTACAAGCCAAGGAATGCCAATGATTGCCAGCAAACCACCAGAAGCCAGAATGAGGCAAAGGAAGATTCCCCCTACAGGTTTCAAACAGAGCATGAATTTACTGATACCTTGATTTCAGACTTCAACCTTCCAGAACTTTGAGACAAAAACATTTCTGTTGTTCTAAGCCATCCACTTTGTGGTACTTTATTACAGTAACCCCAGGAAACTAATATGCCCCTTAACTCATCATTTCCATCCACACTGGCCCACCTTTTACCACACACGATAATTTGCCTGAGAGCTTTCTCCAGCAGCTGGATCCCACTTTTGCGAGTAGCCCTGATGGGAGTTGATGGCAGTATAAACACCCAAGCTCCTTCACCCCTTGAGTGGGATAGCTCTGCAGTGTTTTCTGCACTGCTTCCCAGGTCCCCCTGCAGGATCAAGCTCCAACTGTCCACAGCATTTAACTTGCTAGAAATCGCAGCCCTTATTGACTCCACACTTTGTTTTCCTACTTCCTCACCCCCCTACTCTCATTACTGATACCACCTCCCAAAGATATACTTGCATAAGAGTCCATGTCTCCAAGTTTGCTTCTGGGACAGCCCAAGCTAAGACAGGACATTTGTGCAGCTCATTGTGACTTCTCAGGGCTGAGATTAGTGCCTGGACAGGGGTGGTGTTAAATATATACATATTTGTAGATGAAAGAATTAGTGAAATAGAATGCATATCACTTGCCTTCAAAAATTCTAGAAACTTTCAATGAAATGCAGAGCTTGAGAGTAAGAGCAGGAGAACAGTTTAAGACAGCAGTGCAAGACAGGCCACAGGAGAGTTTGGGGTTCTGTGCAAAATGAGGAGCACACACAGAAAGCACCATGGGGATGATGAATGGAAGGAGAAAGTACAGGCGCCACCAAAGGGCTTAGAGGCTTCACTGAAGACAGAGGTCTCCCTTTAGAGGACATTTCTCTCTCTCTCTCTCTCTCTCTCTCTCTCTCTCTCTCTCTCTCTCTCTCTCTCTCTCTCTCTCTCTCTCTCTCTCTCTCTCTCTCTCTCTCTCTCTCTCTCACACACACACACACACATAGTGAAAAAGACTTTAACTGACAATCCCAACCAATAGGCCTTCTGCAGTGGAAGAGGCCAACCTTAAAGCAACATCATAGTTGTGCAAAACACACAAAACCTACCAGGGCCAAGTTACACAGTGATTCACTGATTGAACCAAGAACAGAACTGAAGTATTATTTTTAGAGAGAAGTTTATTTAATTCTGTTTAATTTGAGCCAATGAGCATTCATCAGATATGCATGAGTTTCCAAGCACTAATGTTTATGAACTTGGCTGGTATAAAACTAAAAGAAGCCTACTGACTATAGAATTTAGAGGAGTAGCAGGAAAAATATCTATGATTCAAAATAGATATTTTTAAAGTATTTCACAAATAATACCCCTATTAATTTCTATCTCCATGACTACCCTCCCCTTCAAACTCAGCAGCCATATGGCAGGTATTCTGCACAGGATTTACATGAGCTATCTCATTTAACCACCACAACTACCCTGAGATTGGGATTCATGCAATTTTACAGATGACACCTGAGTGGGAAATGACAGAGCTGAGATTCAGACTCAGTTCTGTCAGATTCCAATGCAATTCCTAGGTGCAAAAATGTTGGGTATGATATGTATGCAGGTGTTTTCTTAATCTTTTTTTCTTATTTCTACTTGTCTGTTCAAGGCCTTGAGCACTGTGATTCAGGCCTTGAATATTGTGAGTTGTTTTACCTATTAGACAGTGAGAGAGAATTCACAGGTTTGCAGTTCAGCACATATTAGAGAAAGCAAAATAAACAAGGTGATATTTGTTAAAGATGGCCAAACCAATGTATATCATATCCCACATGCTCTTCCTACAATGAGACATTGGCACACCTCCATGGAGAGTTGTGATCTATGTCTCCTCCCCTTGAACCTGGGTGAACATATGTAACTCTCTCAATCTATAAACTTTGTCAGACTTTCTCTGTGATTTCTGAGGCCAGGTAATGGTAATAAAAGATAATATGGCTTTGCCTGACACAATCCTTTGGGGTATGCACTTTGAGAAGCCTGAGCCAATAAGTAAGAAGTTCAGCTACACTGAAGCTGCAGTGCAGGAGAGACCACATAGAGACTTCCCAAAGAGATAGACAGCAATGCCCAAGGCCCTCGCCTTGCCAGCCCCAGCTATCTGCATCTTCCCAGCATCAAGGACTAGATGTGTGAGGAAATAGACCTTTAGATGACTACAGCATCCAGCCCACTTTCCAGCAAAAACCAAGCAAAGCAGAACTAGCCATTCTCCCATGAACTCTGCCCAAATTGGTGATTTGTGAGCAAAATAAATTCTTCCACTGTTTTAAGCCACTAGCTTTTGAGAGTAATTTGTTCTGCAGACATGATAACAGGAACACAAAGCAAAGATACATAACTAAGAGAAAGCTAGTCTAATGCAAACTACTGATCCCTTCTTAAATATTTTATTCCTGAAAATGCCTATAAGAAAGATGCCAAGACAAGTGTTCTGTATTTATTGTTATTTCTTCTGTTTATAGCATAATATTTTTCCAGCTTTATTGAGATATAAATGACATATAATACAGTGCAAGTTTAAGGTGTACAATGTGATGATTTGATGCATGTATGTAACCCTACCACAATAAGGTTGGTTAACACCTCCTTTACTACACATAATTCCCATGTTGTTGTTATGGTGAGAACATTAAAGCTCAACTCCCATAGCAACTTTTAAGCACACAATACAATATTGTTAATGAGAATTACCATGCTGTCCTCAGAACCTACTCGTGTTATAACTGAAAGTTTATATCCTTTGATTAACATCTCCCCATTTTCCCCACCCTCCTTTTCCCTGCTCTGGCAACCATCATTCTACTCTGTTTCTATAAATTCAATGTTTTTAGATTCCACACATAGTGATATTGTATACTATCTGTCTTTCCCTATCTGGTTGATTTTACTTAACATAATGCCCACAAGGGTCCATCCATATTATTGTTGCAAATGACAGGCTTTTAAAAAATTATTTAATCATATTCCATTGTGTGTAGCTGGATAAATAAATATACATATAGACATAGACATAGACATAGAGATGTCACATCTTTATCCATTTACCTCTGACAGACACTTAGGTTGTTTCTATATCTTGACTATTGTGCAAAAATATTGGAGTGTATCTATCTCTTCAAACTCCTATTTTCATTTTCTTTGGATATATACCTAGAAGTAGAATTTCTGATCATATGTTAGTTCTACTTTTAATTTTATGAGGAACTTCCATACTGTTTTCCATAGGTGTACTGATTTATAGTGTCACCAATAGTACATAAGGGCTCCCTTTTCTCCACATCAACAGTATGTATCTCTTGTCTTTTTTATGACAGCCATTCTAACAGGTGTGAGGTGCTATCTCATTGTGTTTTGATTTGCATTTCCCAGAGGATTACTGATGTTAAGCACATTTTCACATTCATGGTGTAACTCACATCCTGAAAGTCTTCCTTCAATCAGAAGTGGAGGTGATTTGGAGAACCCTCTACTTGGTCTGCAGGGGACATTCTTCTCAAAGTCACCAAGTCTTAGAGACTTTGATCCATTCCAAGATAAATGTCCATGCCTCATGTCAAGAATGAAATCTATTTCTTTATTTTTTTCAGAAAAGGCCATGGTCTCTGGTCACAGATACATCTGGTTGAAGTTAATGCTTTTATCTCTTGGTTTTGGAAAGGTTTATATCAAGATTTGGGTTGTTTCATCTTTGAGATTAGTTACACAAGAATGCAGCACAAGTAAGGCTAATCAAAACTCAGTGGCTAGTACATCCCAGGTTGAAAATAGCTAGTACCTCTGCCTGATTCACAGACTGTCATTTTTACCACTCCACAATACCCAACACAACAATATGTGTTTAATGAATACATATATAACCTGGAACCTTGTTTACATATCCAATTTTCTACTTAACAAGAAGGTCTTAAGGGTGCTAAGTAGTTTTTCTATGTGTGTTAATAACAATAAAATACAAGGAAGAATGTGTGTGTTGATAATATATTTAAGATTAGACATCGATGACGTTAATGAGAAATATTACATTTCCAAAGCCATTGGGCTATACATTTCTTCAGCCATCTATTCTCATCTTCACCCTCCTTCTCTATTCAAAGAAGGGGAAAGCTGGCACTTTGCTACACGAACTCATCTCCAACTCCAGTCATTTTCACCCTTGCTAACTTTACATCAGCCCTGCTGATATATCACTACTCTTTAAATACACCAAGAACATGTTGTCTTCATGGCCTTTGAACTTGCTGTCCTCTCAGCAAAATATCCTCATCATAGTTTCCTGTCTGCAAAGTTTTCAGTTTAGTAGGAATGACCACATGTGCATAGTAGAAGATAATACTTGTTGCCTATTTTGGGATTCTCCCAAAGCAGAATATGAGCTAATTATCTGAGTTTATTCAGGAGGGGACCTCAGGAATATCAGTCAGAAAGTGGGAAAGTAAGACAGGGAAAGCAGCCAACAAAAGATGTGTTATCAAGCCAGTTAGCACTGTGGGCTTAATCCCACTTTGGAATTCTGGGCAATCAACAATCTCAAGGGGAGAAGGAGGCTGGGGTATTCATTAACCACTGATTGACAGCTATTCCCAGCACTTCTGCCCAGACAGAGCAGCCTCTGGAATCAGAGGAAGCCTCGGACAGGGAGGAGTGGCTGTTGGCAAAAGAGTCAGTGTGTAAGGAAATGCCAAGTGCCATATGGACAGGGCACTGACAGCATCTGCCAGAGTGCCAATGGGAACTATTTTTGAAAGTATTGTGTCAGTTTAAAGGACTAGTGATTATGTATATTTGGTAGGAAAAGTCAAGGCTTCCTGGAGAGCTGTCTTTTGATCTGAGTTCATTAGGACTTAGAAGTTCCATCAGTGACCAGGGTAGGCAGTGGGTCTCTAGAAAGTGGCTTCCCAGCAGAATGAAGAGGATGAGAATGGAGGGGAGGGGAAGAACCAGAGGCACTCTGCAAACAAATGAGAAGAATCACTCAGCAGCCACAGAAATCACCACCTGCACATACTGAGATAGGGGGAAATATTTTTAGTTATTTCAAGAAGAAGCTAAAAATATTGAGGGAATTAATTAAGCAGAATTTCAAAAATAAAGGAGACACAATGAAAATATGAAAAGACATTTCACTGAAGAGGATATAAGAATGGCAAATAAGCACATGAAAGGTATTCAACATCACTAGGGAAATTAAAATTAAGACCACAATGAGATATCACTACACACCTAGCAGAAGAGTTAAAATTTAAAAATAATGGTAACATAAATGCTGGCAAGAAAGCAGATAAACTAGATCTCTCATACAATGCTATTGGGAATATAAATGCTAGTGCCACTCTGGAAAATTGGCAATTTCTTTTTAAAAATGAAAACTATATTTACCATACAATCCAGCAATTGCAATGCTGGGCACTTCTCCCAGAGAAATGAAGACTTATGTCTGCACAAAAACCTACACATGATTGAGCATAGAAGCTTTATTTTAATATCCCCAAACCAGAAACAACCAAAATCTCCCTCAAAAAGTAAATGGTTAAACAAGCTGAGATACATCATACTTCTCAGCAACAAAAAGGAATGAACAATTGATACACACAACAACTTTAATGGATCTCTCAGGGGCATCATGCTAAGTTTAAAAAGCCAATCTGAAAAGGTCACATACTGTATGACTGCCTTTACAACTTTCTCAGAAAGACAAGTTTATAGAAATGGAGAGTAGATTAGTGGCTTCCAAGGGTTAGGAATGGTGAGGAGGAAGGGGTTCAATTTGACTGGGTAGCAGGAGAGAGCTTTGTCATAGTGAAATAGTTGTGTGTGTGTGTGTGTGTGTGTGTGTGTGTGTGTGTGTGTGTGTGTGTATATAATGGTGGTTACATAACATCTACACGAGATTAAATGACATGCAGCTATATACACACATTGCACCCATGTGTGTCTCCTAGTTGTGATACTGTAACACAATTATATAAAGTGTAACCACCCAGGGAAACTGGATGTTTCTCTTGCATGGATGTTTCTATCTCTTTATATTTTTCCCTTTCTCTCTAAAAACAATAAAAACATATTTAAAAAATAAAAGTGAGCAGCATTGTTCTAACATGCCTGTAAATTTTCTACTCTCATTACTGAACACAAAGAAAGATTCTAAACGTGCACCTGAGAAGTGTTGGGTTTGCTGAACCTTCACAAAGCACACTCCTATAAGCAGCACCCAGATCAAAAACAGAACATTATCTGTTCCCTTCCTGTCACTATCCCCCATTCCCACAAGGCATACCACTGTCCTTACTTCTAACAGCAGGGATAAGCTTTGACTATTTTTTTAAGTTTTGTATAATGAACAAATTTATTTTTAATGAGGCTTCCAATTTTTACCTATCATATCCTATATAATAAAGAACTTATATGCTAATTAGATGGGACAGTGGAACAACCTTCCAGAATGACCTTCCAGAATGACCAGTGGGTGGGGGGTGGGGTCTCGAGGCCACGAGGCAGCGGGGGCTGTGAGGGCTGAGCCCCTTGCATGAATTTCATGCATAGGGCCTCTAGTTTTTGCATAACACTGTTAATATTCCACCCATCCTACACCCATATCTTAAAAAGAGAAAAGATGCCTATGCTAGGATTCAATATTAAGTGATCTGATTACACTTAAAGATGTAAATTTACTTGTACTCCCAAATGCATTCTGTGTACTCCCTGTCGTGGGCAGTGTGGGGGAAGGTGGATGTGGGATCAAACCATTATGGGTGGAGGAACGGGGAATTCCATGAAGCTGGGTTCTAGAAATGGCTTTCAAGTCAGCGAAATGCTGTTTTTCTGAATAATTATGTGTGAAATGCAGTTCTTCGTGCCTTCACTTTTTTCAGTCCAGTGACAGAAAGTCAATTTCCAAAGCTGTTTTGATTGCCGAAACAAGATCCAATTTCAAGCTCATCTTGGTAATGTGTATAGTCTAGATGTAGACATAATTCCTTTCTGAGAAGTGACTACTAATGGAAGTTCTCCAACTTGACAGGAGGGAATGTTCAGTGTATGTGTCAACGGTGGGGTCCCTGTCTGACCCAGCAACCCCACCGGTAAACAACCTTGGTTAGTTGTTTCCTGTCAGCCTTCACCGGGTCCAGGTGTAACTCATTTTGAGATGAATGCGCCTCCAAGGATCCTGAAGGCTGCTTACTGCCATTCAGCCGAAAAGATCCTCTCCCTTGGAGCTAATATTAAATAAGGTGAGACTTTATGACCATAAAACATTTCGGAGTACATTAAAGGATTGTACAAAGAATAATGCGTTTCATTGATGTATGCAAACAGATACTAGTGAAAAACAATGGAGGTTTTGATGGCTTTTTCTGTGATAGCCTGTAATAAGAGGGACATTTTATACTCACCATAACTCTCTTCCACATTTGAGGGGCATTTTTTTCACAGGAATAAAGAATAACAGGAAACTGTAGCTAGAGGTGTGCATCCAAATGGTATAGTTCGTGCATCAGGGAGATAAGCTTCCACATGAAGCTTAGTCATGAAATCAAAACATCTTTGATGGTTCACTTCCTCTCCCTGCCCCCACAGCGCTCACATTATAAATAGACATATTTGTATATAACAGTGTTGAGGAGTACTCCAGTACCAAATTTACATTTCTATTTTAATTTTAGGTTATCACTTTTGTGTGATATTCTCATGTGAAATAATTAGTACTTCCCCTTTATAACTTACAGTCTCTTTTAAATTCTTTAACAGCATATTATATTTCATTAATTGTTCTCAGTGTAATTTTGCACACCCTCTCCTGCCGCCATGTGAAAAGTCGCTGTGGTTCATCTGTCTTTGAGTGACATATTCTATGCAGTTGACGAGCTTAGATTGCTGTCTTTGCTTTTTTCTTATTTTTCCTCCTTGACATTTTGAAATAAATTGAATGGAAACAAGCAAAAAGAAATACCATAGCAATGGATTAATTGGCAGAAAACTTTTCTCATTATCAAGTATAACCAAGAGTACATTAGGAGCAGCCTTACATAGCACAAAGAAAAATGGTCCTGTAGAATACATTTTTTTCATGGCTTAGCAAAATCTATTTTCAAAAAAAGAGAAAGAGAAATCAATGTCAGTTCTGCTTTCTATTGCCGCACTTTAATTGGAACAGTGGCAAAGACAAGTTGTCCTTTTAGGGCCACTGACTTCATTTGGATCTATTATTGTGTACAATATTAGCCATCTCCTAAATTCCAATGAAATGATGGTGAATGAGATGGATATTTGTGACTCAAAAGGTTTTCCAATTGAGAAAACATAGTAATAATTTAGAAAACAGTAATAGTTATTATGACTACCATTATTTATGACTATTATATGTTTAATCATTACTTTGCGACAAAAAAAATCCCACACCTTCTACAGGTTCCTTACAGGGGCTTCCCTCTAATGAGCTATAAGGAAGATTGGGGCTCCCCATAAGGAGTAGCACCCTGATCCAAACGACACAGAAAATCCAAGACACCTTCAGGATACATTTTCAATTAAGTGCAAGAAGAGGAATTCCATATGAATTATGGCTTTGAATCAAAGAAGCTGTTGTAGTTCAGTTTTGTTTCTGTTCAATAGATTTGGAGAATATATACTTTGTTCCAATATTTTCAGTCCAGTTAAATATATTTGGCTTCAATTCGGATTTAATTAGTGTGTTTTACAACATGTTTGGCTGAAGTTTTGTTTTCATTAAGTATCTGTTTAAAACATAGGGTCAACCCAGCCAGGATGGCACAGTGATTGAGCATTGATCTATGAACTATGAGGTCATGGTTTGATTCCTGGTCAGGTCACATGCTTGGGTTTAGGGCTCCAACCCCAGGAGGGGGCATGCAGGAGGCAGCCTATCAATGATTCTCATCATTTATCTTCTCCTTCTCCCTCTCCCTTTCTCTCTCTGAAACCAATTAACAAAACAAACAAACAAACAAAAAAGTTCAAATGACCTTTCCAAAGGTTTGCATTTTTGTAAGGATCTGAAGGAGACATTTTATGTTAATCTAGTCATCACTGAAGTGTGTGTGTGTGTGTGTGTGTGTGTGTGTTGTGTGTGTGTGAAAGAGAGAGAGAGAGAGAGAGAGAGAGAGAGAGAGAGAGAGAGAGAATGAATGTGTATAAAAATTTTTATCAGAGAAAACCAGTGTATTTTTAGATAACATCATATTTTGGCTTCAAGGTTTCATCTCAGAGTACCATGGTTACAAAAGCTTTAGATCTTATAGCTTATTTACAATTCTTAAAACAATTTCTCTTCCTAATGCAGAGCAGTGAGAACAAACCCACAATAAAAATAGCTAGATCCAATGGTGGTTCTTCCTGCAGAGAAATAAGAGAGCCTTGAAAGTCCGGAAAGTCTATTGGGCTGTATACAAACTACCGCATTTTGAGGTTTCTTGGATGCATTATTGTTTTGGTAACTTTTCAACTTTCCTTTCCTCTTTTCCTGCATTTCACTCTTCATTATTGGATTGTTCCATTTAGTGACATGAAAGGAAATCGAAATATTGAGCTTTGTGAAACACAGCTTAGCTTAAAGTAGCTCTTCTACTTTTATTTATTTTTTTACTTAAATATATTTTTTTAAATTTTTAAGACATTTGCAACTTCACACAACGGGTATGTGGGCAGCTCAGAGCACCAGATTCCTGCGGCTCCTGCTGCCACCTTCACTGCTGATCACAATGCTCAGTGGGCTGCCTGCTCCTGTGACCCAGGTCTGCAGTCCCTGGCAGAGCCCTCAGGAAAAGCCTGGTCCTGCAGAAAATTCAGCACCTGCTTCTCCCCCCAATCCTTCAAGAGGCAGCGGAGTGGTCTGACCCTTCTGATGGGGCCTCACATACCTGAATCAAATTAAAGGAAATTTGACTAAATGAAAGGAAAAGGTCAGGTTCTGCATTCAGGGGGGCCCACCCCATGGACATTTCACCTCTGAAGGATAGCATTCACAGCCATCCAGTCTTCAGTATCTCCTGTCTGAGCTTGAAGAGTTGGGACTACTCAGATGTTGGGGAGTACAAGAGACTTGGTTGGAAAGTTGTAAGGAGGATATTCCGAGAAAAGGGAAGTGTGTGGAAGGCCACCTGAGTCTGTTCATCGGAATTCCGACTTTGGGGAGACTTAGGGGAGTGTCAAAGGTGGTGCCCCTGATTATTCCTTGACCTTTCCAAACAGTCTGTGCATGTGCAGACCCCCAGGCATTTACTGGAATCCTTATGCTTAATCCCTGGGTGCTCTTGCCTAGAGGACAATGGAAACACATGTATCCTCCCAAGATTACTCACCCTACTGATTGTATCTAAAGATAAAATTCCAGTAAAAGCCTAAGAAGAGAGGCAATCGAGGCTGCCTGGATCCTTCAGCAGGGCCATCCCTTAGCTCTCTCCCCCACAGTGAAACTGTGTCAGAGTAATCTGTTCATCCATCGTTCAGGGGCTGCTGGTCAGCCCCGGCACTCAGGAGGTGTCTCCCTCTGTGGGGAGGAGGAGGGAGTGGCCCACAATGTGGTGACTGTAGAGCAAGAGCATTGACAAGAAGTCAGGCCTAGCAGCCCTTGGGGTGTCTCACCGTGTCCCTGAGCAAGTGGGGTTTGAAGGAAAAGGGCTTTGTGAGGAAGCCCATATCATGACACATGACCCAAGGGCCAGCAGACCCTTTCCCTAAGATTCTTCCAGGAACTGGTCTGGTTCAAGTCCCTAAACAATGACTCTGGAAATGACTCCAAGAAATCAGAGACCCCAAACTTTCGTTCAGATGCTTCCTCCAGCCACTTCTTCCTCTAAGATACTAGTGGAGAGAATGATCAGCCTGACACGTTAAGTGGGGGAATTTGGAAGGATGCTCATAAACATCAGGAGCTATATACATGTAGAAGGACATGTGCTTGACCCTCGCACAGCCAACTCCCAATCACTCCTCTTCCAGAAGACAAAGGAGGAAACAGTAGGTGAGTCCCCTAGAAGTAAAGTATTGAGAACCACACTGTCAACTTCAGCAGTTCATCTTAGTCCCACCTGCAGGGAGCCACATGCTGCAGGGACCTGCTGATACTTGCTCTCATTGCCCTTGTGAGGAAAGCAGGTGAGGACAGCTTTCACAGGAAGGAAGTCTGAGAGGGGGAAGAGGCAAGCCCGAGGTCAGACAGCAAAAGCAGAATGGGGAACAGAGCCAACTTGTGCAGGTCTCAGCCTGGTGCCAGACTCAGCAATCAATCCAAGCAGCTTTTTAATTTCTCTTCACTTGAATCTTTGTCTTTAAGCATTTTCCGTTCTCTATGTAATTATGTAATTTTTTTAAAGTTCAGGAGGGAAGGTTAGTATTATTCTGAGTTATGTGAATGTAAAATATCACCACCACCTTATCATCATCATTACCGTCATTGTCATTGTCATCGTCATCATCATCATCATCATCACCACCAGACCCTTGAGAAACTAAAGGATGAAAAGTTAGGAGCATCCATCAAAGCCGTTTAGAAATAACATATGAGGATATCTGGGACATCTACTCAGCCCCAGCAGTGGCCTGGATGCCCAAGGGGGTAAACAAAGGATAATCCTGTTTAGCACCAGTGGAAGGAGCCGACAGGTCCAAGGAGAAGGGGCAGAGAGCAGGATCTGTTTCCTATCACCATCTCCCATGTAGTGAGCACCTGCCAAGAGCAAGGGAAAGTCTCTGAGGAAAGAGAAGAAAAGGAAAAAAGGAGGTCACTACTATGGTCCCTCTCCCCACCAAGACTGAAGAGGACTCACTAGGTTGGCTGGCACTGCTGACAGAATTCATATTTTATCCCTCCTACTGAGGAGTGGGGGAATGGGACAAAAAAAAATCTCTTACATATTGGCTTCTCTGGACAAAGAGAAGTAGAGAGATGAGATGCAATAACAAACCCTGGGTCACAAAACCAATACTGCTTCTCCACCCCAGACAAGGTGGGGCCCTTGAACCAAAGTGCCAGTTGGTTCATAAAGCAGGAACAGTTTGAAAACCAAGGTCACTCCTTTTGCCATCCCCAAGGCCGAATACCTATCACAGTTGCAGAGAGAGAGAGCAGTGACCATATTTACTACTTAGATCTGCTTTAGGCAGCAAGAGCAAGGAACCTGCAGGGTGGCCTCCAACTTTCAGAGGAACATTCCATGATAAAAGATGGTGGAGCAACATTTAGAGTCTTAAAGGGAGAGAAGCAGGGCCTAAGGACTCTGCTCCCAATCAAGTTGTTATTCCCATACAAAGACAACAGCTCACACTGACACGGGAGGCCTCAGAGTAAGTGGAATAGTGAAGACGCACATGATCAAGCTCCAGAAGAAGTTCAAGATTCAAGTTAAGGAAACAAATTCCAGAAAAGTCAGAGTTGGCTACTGTTGTCCTTCCTACCAAGCTCATGGTCCAGCAGCCAGCATTAGGGGCTATCTGTGCACAGAAACAAGAGGCCCTGGTGTCTCCAGTGGTTGGGACTTGAAGGTTACTGTACATTGGTGGCTCACTAAGCACCTTACACACATCATCGCCTCACTATATCCATTTATGTAAGTACTACTGATGGCTCTGTTTTACTCCAAGGGCATTACAGAATTACAGGATGGCCTGCCTGAAAAGGAACACCCATTCCCTAACTCCCCACCCTGATCCCATTGCTATTCTGGTACAATGCAGAGATATCTGCCAACCAAATACAAAACCCAAAGTCCAATAGTTCCAGGGACTGGAGGAAAGATCCAGGGAAGGGAATGACACATAAAAATCAGACAACAAAAGGAGCAAACAGGGGAACTCTGTCTCTGGCTTCCCAAAAATCTTAATCATGGAATGAGCACATGTTTCTATTACAACCTGGTGTGACCATTTTGGGACCCCTGGTAGGAGGTGGGTATCATCAACAGATGCTGGTTTCTTCCCTCTTTGAATTTTTCCAAAGGGAACAAGGATAGATAGACTCTGTTACCCTCCTTACTGCAACTGGGCTGCATTTTTCCTAACTCCCTCACCTCCCTCCAGTTCTCACTGAGGCAGCTCCCCCTACCACTGGTACGTTCAAATAAATTAATGGAAGTGCAGGTATGGAGTGCTAGGTCTATCAACTCCCATGCCCCACACTAGGGCACGGGGATTTTGCTTCTAAGAATGGGAGAAACATCCCTGGGTGGGCATGAACTGCCAGTCTTCTGGTTAACAGCTGAACACTAACTGATGGCACTACAGAGACTGCAGGCCTTTTACTTTTAAGCTGTATATACACGTTTATCTTCTTTTTCTTTTTCTTTTTTTTTTTTACAAGATTTTGTAAACATTCTTGCTCCTATTTGACTGTGTGACATTGTATTTGAGGTATTTTTTCTAGAGTTTATGCTACAACAGTAAAGATATGTGAAATTGAACTGACGTCAAGATTTCATGCCTCAGCATTTTATTATACTATACGAGTTTTCTTAACATTTAAAGGTATTTCATAATCTAAACTTATTTTTCAAGCATGCATTTTTCTTTACTAAGTGTATCACCAAACTATATGTCAAAAATTATTTTTATTATACTTTTCTATAGGACAAAAATGTTCAAACTCGAGGTATATGCTGCTTTTAGATGAA
This sequence comes from Myotis brandtii, assembly GCF_000412655.1. Lineage (NCBI taxonomy): Eukaryota > Metazoa > Chordata > Mammalia > Chiroptera > Vespertilionidae > Myotis > Myotis brandtii. The sequence continues at coordinate 198,915 of NW_005354874.1, forward strand.
GCAGTTGGGAAGTGGAATATTGACTGTGACTCATTTAATAGAGATAGTTCATTAACTCCTTAATAATGCCAATATTTATTTGAGCATAAGGATCTTCTTTTGAAGAAAAATTTATTGAGTGTTTTGTACATTATAGTCTTATACTTTAAAGTTTATTGATTTGTAAAATTGAGAATGAATAAAGATATTCAACTCATTCAACAAGATAATGTGTATTTATTGATCATAAAAGCATAATTTTGCAACCCGTCAAGCCAGTAGTATATTCACTCATTTCACATGTAATGTTTGGTAAGTACTCAACTTCTTCAAACATGCTCAAAATTTTCTTTCCCCATTCTGTAGAGAATCCATCTTAGTGTATGACTCAGATCTATTACTATAGCCATAGACACAATAAAAATGTGGTGAGCTACTAAGTTAAAAAGAAGCGACTAAAATTGGAACTACCATATAATCAAGCAATCCCACTGCTGGGTATATATTTGAAGGGATTTAAATCATATCTTGAAGACATACCTGCACTCCCGTGTTCATTGCAGTATTATTCACAGTAGCCAAGTTATAGAAGCAACCAAAATGTCTTTTGATAGGTGAATGGATAATGAAAATGTGGTATGTGTATAGATACAAAATGGAATGTTGCTTAGTCTTAAAAAAGAAGGAAATCCTGCCATTTGTGACAAGACAGATAAACCTGGAGGACAATATGTTAAGTGAAATAAGCCAGACAAAGACAAATACTATATAGTGTCACTTACATGGGAAATCTTTTTTATTTTTAAAGCTGATTTCACAGAAACATAGAATAGTGGTTGCCAGGGACAGGGGTGGAGACAAAATGAGGTTACATAGGTCAAATGGTACAAACTTTCAGTTATAAGAAGAGAAGTTCTCAGGATCTAATGCAGCAGTTCTCAGCCTGTGGGTCACGACCCCTTTGGGGGTCAAACGACCCTTTCACAGGTCTCACCTAAGACCATCGGAAAACACGTATATAATTACATATTGTTTTTGTGATTAATCACTATACTTTAATTATGTTCAATTTGTAAGAATGAAATTGGGGGTCACCACAACATGAGGAACTGTATTAAAGGGTTGCGGCATTAGGAAGGTTGAGAACCACTGATCTAATGTGTAATATAACATGGTGACTATAGTTGATATTACAGTGTTGTATGTTTAAAAGTTGGTGACAGTAGATCTTAAGCATTCTCACCACACACACACACACACACACACACACACACACACACACACACACACACTACACACACTCACAGCAGAGCTAACTGTATGAAGTAATGGATGAGTTAAATATCTCAATCTTGGCAATCATTCCACTATATATGTATATCAAATCATCAAGTTGTATACTATAGATACATACATTGTCTTTGTCAGTTCTTCCTCAATACCTTTTTTTAAACGGATGAAAAAACAAGTGACCTTGACACCACTCTCAATTCAGAAGTCAGAAAGAAAACAGACTGGAGAACAAGAGTCAGGTAGATGGAGAAAGAGTAGGGACCCTTTATATCTTTGTTTATAACCCAAACAAGTTACACAATTCTCCTAATAGCCTCATAGCACAAATATTTCCAATTTCTAGGACCAGGGGTAAAACTAATTACTTAGTCAAAAGAAATGCAAGTCCTTAATTTCTGACTCATTCTTTGGATTCTTAAATGTCAAGTTGCAGGTGAGTTTCAACTCAAGAGATGACCTGTATCTACTTGGATAGATGTCAACAGTTCAGCAGCTACATCTAGACCTTTCCTGGCTGAGCAAAGGATTTTTGTTTGTTTGTTTTTTGTTTTTTATATCTCCTAAGTCAGAGATACCAAGAGCTTTGGGAAGCAGTCTCTAAAACAGCCTTTCAAAAGCATAAGAAGGCCAGAGTCACTTTTATATCTCTTTAACAGTAAAGACGAAGGGACAGATTTTTCTAGAAAGTTGAAAAAAGAGTAACTTCCTTTGTGAGAATGAAGAAATACAAAAACTGAACATAATGTGTGAATCAGGATTGGATCCTGGAATAGGAGAAATAACAGTATACGGACATTATTGATGTGATTGGATAAATTTGGATAAACCTTGCTGATTGGATAGATATTAGTATTCTATCAACATTAAGTTCCCTGAATTTGATAATGTACTGTTGATATTGAAGTGAATGACCTTGTTCTTAGGAAATAGACACTGAAGATTTAGAGGCAAATGGGTGTAGCTCTAGGAACTTGTTTTCAGTAGTGCAGGAAAAAAAGCATGTGTGTGCACGTGTGCACGTGTGCACATGTGAGGGAGTCAGGGAGGGAGGGCGAAAAGGAGAGAGGGAAAGAGGGAGAATGGTAAAGCAAATGTGGCAACATATTATTGATTGGTAAATCTGGACAAAAGGTATGTGTACTATTCTTTCTGTAAGTTTGTAATTATATAAAAATTACAAAGTAAAAATATGAACACCTCAACTTCATCAAAGTATAACTCAAATGCATCCAGCATTATACACTCATCTACTATTTAGCTGTTCCAGTTGTCAGAGCGGCAATTATTATCTCCAAACTTCAAAATATATATATTTATAGTAATTACCTTTTCCAGCTGAGCTGCCAGCCTTCCTCAGATTCCTACAATAGCAGGTAAGACTGGCTATCCACCAAAGTAAAGAGAGGTACATGACCTGAACAACTCTTATGTTCATTCATTGTTCATAATAAATGTCCTTAAAATTTAGTGTTTTAAAATAACAACCATTAATGTATTACTCCTCATGGTTTCTGTAGGTAGGAATTCAGGAAGGGCTTACCTGGGTATTTCTGGAGTAGGGTCCCTGGAACAGCAATAGCCTGGAGCAGCAATAGCCTGGAGCAGCAGGGGGCTAGATGGAGCTCTCTCTCACAAAGTAGTTTCAGGACTTTCCATGTGATCTCTCCACCTGGGCTAGATTGGGCTTCTACACAACATGTGGCCTCATAGCAGCTGGACTGTTTATATGGTGGCTTGGGATTCTAAGAAACTGTTCTGAGAGAACCAAGTGGAAGCTACATCACCTTTTTAAAAAACCTCTGAAATCCATAGCATTCACTCCTTCTGACAGAGTCACAAGATTAAAGGAAGGACACACAGACCCCACTTTTTAAAAAATATATTTTATTGATTTTTTTACAGAGAGGAAGGGAGAGGAATAGAGAGTTAGAAACTTTGATGAGAGAGAAACATCAACCAGCTGCCTCCTGCACACCCCATACTGGGGATGTGCCCGCAACCAAGGTACATGCCCTTGACCGGAATTGAACCTGGGACCTTTCAGTCTGCAGGCCGACACTCTATCCACTGAGTCAAACTGGTTAGGGCTAGACCCCACTTTTTGATGACAGGAGTGTCAAACTCACATTGCAAGAAAAGCATGTGGGATGAGAGATCTTAGGGCCATTTTGAAAACTGCTATCTGTCACATCTTTCTAATATACATTTGTAAAAGCAGATAAGTACAGTTGAGCTCATAAGGCTGTTTCTCATAGAAGCTGCCCAAGAAATCTAAGACCTATTCCTAGGTCACTGAAGTCCTAAGGTTTACAGAAAAGCAAACTTATTGGTCTCAATGACATAGAACACCTAAACCACTGCTTTTTCAATCGTTTTGTTTCTACATTTCTAAATTTCTAGTCTAAATATAAGAATCATTCTATTTTAAAAAGTACATGAGCATGTTCTAAATTACTACAGATACCCTTGAATCACATAAACTTTTCTAGCATAGTCGTGCAAGAACACATGGATGGTCAGTGACTTAGCTAGAGCCTGGGACAGGGGAGAGGTTATAGGTACTTTATTGGGAGGTTCTCTCAGAGATCACAAGTGGGAGGAACAGAGACTATAACAGGGATAGAGGGGTATTCGATCCAACTGTCCACTATGAAATTGCTACAGCTGTGGAAAACTGAGGCTTATTGTCAATGAGGACTAACAGAGAGAAGTAATGCTCCATCACATTCTCTCCCCATGGTTAAGGGTTTATTCCTACCCCAAACTTCTACAGTAGCCCAAAAAAGTTTCTGAGCATAAATCAAGACAAAATTAGTATCATGATCTTGAAGCCAGCAGCTGCATCACAAGTGTGTCAGAAAGGGTGTGAGGTAGGGCTCAGAGGCATCCAAAACACTTAAAAATGCTAAACAACCCATTCCATACTTTGAGCAATAAAAGGCTGTGTTCCTCTGTGTCAGGAAATAGTTATAAAACATTAACAGTTGTAGTCCAAATATTAACAACTGTATTGTGCTGAGAGCCTATTGCTAAACGTTCAAGAATTTTGTGAGCTGGGTAAACAAAACCATTAGTAAAAATTAAATGACGTAAATTTACAATTACGTAAATTACATTTAAAAACAAAGTTAATAAGCTCTCATAATTCATGACTCTCTTAGTAGTTTGCTACATTCACTCTTACATATGCTCTTCAGATTATTTATGTCATTTATATCTATTTGGCAAAAATACTATGTAGTGGTGCCTATCTCCTCCCAACTCTCAGTTTAGTGATCACATTGGTAACTTGAAATCAGCCATGACAGGAGTACTTACACCATTTCATTCCTGCCACTTCCTGTTAACTTCTATCTCTTTCCCCACCCTCATTCCAGCAGCAGCATGTTTATGTTCATTGCCTTGAGGAATGCAAGATATGATAAAAGGAGAGAAATAACAACTGTTTCCAGGCTTTTGCATTTTAAAAGTTGGGCCCTCTGGAGGAAAAACCAAGAGTTCATGTTCACAGAAAATTTGGGAGAAGGTAAGATGTGCAAAAGCAAAGTTTACCAGCTTACTTGCCTCTCCAAGAAAATAAGGGATTTGATCTGAAAATGGAGCATGAGGGTGGCCGTGTAAAGAGAGGAAAACCATGAGATTCTAGGCTTAACTCGTTGGGGCAAGATTGATTAAAAGGATAGGTTTGGAGGAGTGAAGTAAGGGAGAGATTAGACCTCATTTGATGAAATCCCAGGTGGTCAGCAAGACCCCAGGATGGAAATGGAAGCCAATTGTGTCTATGTGTCCAGCATGTCAGAGGTGGAAGACAGAGAGCCCCATCTGGGACCTTGCAGACAGAACGTAGGACTACGCAACAGTCTGAAGGACCGAAGACTGAGAACTTTGACATATCCCTGATCTCACAACACTGAAGCCACAACACAATGAAACCCCCAGAGATGGCATCCCTGGCAAAGGATGTGGAAACCCGAATTAACTAAAATCAAATGTATGCTTTATTGTTGCATAGGATCTCATTATAGAAACAATTAGAATCCCAGAAAATAAAAACAGCTGAATTTCTTACACACTTGAATTTATGAACCTGGATTGGTACCCACTACACCTTGACTAGTGGGAAATAAAGTTTTAAAAATGTAACCATTTTTAGGCATTTGTTGTATTATTTGCCGCATCTACCACATCTGACTGCTACTTCCAAAGATCAGATTTATAATAGGCAGTATTGATCGAATTATAGATTATTACAGCAAGGGTTCCTACGTGCTCCAGGGACTTTTTGGGGACAACCCTTGGAAACATAAATGGGTATTATTTACCTAATCACGTCTTGTCTAACATCCAGGAAATAGCCCCATGCCAGGACAATGTCTATCCCAGAAACTAACACACTTGAAGAAACCTGTATTTTCCCCCTCTCTTTTTAACTATTTGCAGACTATTATTTTCATAAGTATTCATTGCCCTTCTGTGATAGAGGGTTTTATTTCCCTACTCCTATTGTCTTGGCCATATGATTTGCTCTGATGTGTGTCATGTAGAAGAGAATATTTCCTGTGTTCACTTTTCCTTTTTTCACCAGCAATATTCTTGATTTTAGGAAACCGATTGCAAAAATGACTTTAAATGTTCACCCTTCCCTTCATAATATGACTCTGTAGCAACTCCCATCAAAGGTGGTGTTCCTCATCCCTAGAACCTGGGATGGCCTGTGATATAATTTGACTAGTACAATGTAGCAGCAATGATGTGCTATTTCAAAATCTAATTTGTAGCTATGGCTGGAGGGCTCAATGGTTAGAGCATTGGCCCAGGCACCAAAAAGTCTCCAGTGCAATTCCCTATCAAGGGCACATTCCTGGGTTGTAGGTTTGATCCCCCACACCTGTCTGGATGTGTGCAGGAGACAACCAATCCATGTGTCTCTCTCCCACATTGATGTTTCTCTCTCTCTCTCTCCCTCTTCCTCCCTCCCTCCCTCCCTCCCTCTATCCTTCATTCCCTTCAACTCTCTCTCTCTCTGAAAATCAATGGGAAAAATATCCTCAGATGAGGATTAACAACAACAAAAATCTAATTTGTAGAAGAGTTTCCATTCCTCGACTCACTATTTGGGAACCCTGATACTGTCATGTGAACAAGCTTGGGTTAGCCTGTTGAAGAATGAGGATGAAGAATGAATGGACCATGAATGAATTCTCCCAACTGAGATCATTCTAGACTAGCCTACTGCAAGTCAACTACAAAATATATGAGTGAGTCAAGCTTAGATCAACTGATTCTAACCCAGATCAGCAGAACTGTCTGGTGGGTAGGTAGACTCTGGAGAAAAAGTAAATGTTTATTCCTGAATGCTGCTGAAGTTTTGAAGTGATTTGAAATTGCAGATAGCCAGTGCCCAGATTGAGGCTTCTCAGTCATCTCAGGATGCAGAAGATGTGGAACAGAGCTCCAACCAGCATACAAAGGATGTGGAGTACCCACAAGAAAGAAATCTATGTTCTCCAAGTTAAGAACTTTAATGATGACAGGCAGTAATTTTTCTTGAGCATGTACAAGATGCCAGACGCTGTTCTACATGCTTACATGCTTTCTACATCACTGTTCACCATTGATCAGACCAGGAAACAGAGACACTGAGGTTCGGGGAATGTCCCAAGGTTGTCCAACTTGCAGATGAGGAGGCAGCCTGGCTCCAGCTCCTGAAGTCTAATCACCACAATACGCCAGCATCATTTAATCCAGTACTTCTCAAACACGCCTGCACGGGAGTCACATGGAAGGCCCGTTAAACAGATTAGAGCATCGCATCCCTAGAACTTTGGGACATGTGGATGGAATCAGGAATATGCATTTCTAGCATGCATCTAGGGTTTGCAGATATTGCTAGTCCAAGTGCCACACTCTAGGAGCAGTCATTTTATCATCAAAGCATCCCCCTGCGGAAGATGCTATCAACCTCCCTATTTTCAATGGAGGCTAAAAAGATACATTATCTGGGAGGTGTTAATCAACGGATTTTGAGTAAAGCCTTGAAATGACTTGCTCAAGATCACATAAGTTAATGGCACTGCAAGGTTTTAAATTTACACTGTCTTATTTTAGAGACAAGGCTTGTAAGGATTTACAGTTTGCTTTTTAAGACTGTACCTCTCACATACTAGACCAGCAGGCCAACCAGGGAGCCAAAGCTCATGCATTCTCCAGGTCCCACAAGCTCTCATATAGCTTCCTGCATATAAAGAACACCTAGGAATCATTTGCTACATTGAACTGAAGTTAGAACATAGTACCCTCCCCCACCACTTTTCCTGGAGTTACGACTCAAGTAATTATGTTAGATTAGGAAATACGTGTTTGTTTTCTTCAAGTTCCTGGTCCTTTCTCTCATCTATCACAATTTAGTTTGTTTGCTATAGTTTGCTCTTGTGTATATTTTAACTGACAGCGGTTATTGTTCTCATTTAGGCTAACCCTGGAGGCCAGAAAAAATGCATAGTGGTCTCTTGTTCATTCCTGTTTAACTTGAACAATATACTAATGTGATCAATATCTAGTTCAATTTCCATTGTTAGTAGCAATAAAACATTGCTGTCCAATTACATGTTTCCTCAGAGTAAGTGAAAGCGTTTAATAATGCTTTGTTTCGATCACCCTCATGAGTGAAACTGAGGTAGACATTTGGGGAAAATAAAAATCAATGATTTGAGGTAGTAAAATGGAGCTCCACCATTTCAGTTGCTTTTAGTTCACACAAAGTTAGGGCTTTTGCATCACTTGGAAACTGTTCTAATAATGAGTTTTTGGAAAATATAGTTGTGTACCTTCTATATCCAAAACTGACCCCACCATCTTCCCTGATTTTCATCAACTGGCCTAACTTCCCTTCTGGATATCCCTATTTCTATTCATGGTAGCATCATTCTCCCGAGGAAAAGGGCTCACAATTGGTGCCACCCTCACCTCACTTCCATCTCCTTCACCTGCACATCCTATCAACTTCCCTGTGGGCAGGCTGTACCATCTCCGTACTGACACTGCTGCTGAGCTCCCAGATCTGCTGTGTCCCTTTTACCAGTTCCCCAAGTCCATCTCCCAGCTTGTGCCCACTTGGTTTCCAATGGTTTGCACCTGAGGCCTCTTCAGAGAGCTGCCCTGACACTATTGGAACTCTTACCTCCAATGCCTAGGAGTTTTTAGCATCCTGGAGTGGCCTATACCAAATGAGTGATTGTGCAGAAGAATGAAAGCCCAGTTGCCTGGCCTTCAAACAAAATAAACTCCGAGGTGATGTTTATGATTCAGCTCTTTGTGGGATCAGGCTGAGGCTGGGACTGGTCCTGAAAGTTCACTCTTGCTTGTATCTTCTCCTTCCCTGTCCTGCTTCCTCCTACACCCTTACTGGTTTTTCCTAGGAGCAATGCCTCTGTAAATTATTTGCCTGTGGACCCTTGCCTCAGGCTGTTTCTGGAGAACCCAATCTAAAACAGTCTCACCAGCATCCACCTTTCTATTCACAAAGCTACCACCTTAGTTCACTACCTATTGTGTAAGCACTTCCTCTTGCCATCTGGGCTTGGGATTCTTCCCATTTAGCTCCCTGATCACATCATTTGTCTGATCAAAATCTAGCCCGTGTTTCTCATTTGCTTTGGACTTAAGCACAAACTCTTGGCCTGAAATTTAAGGCCTTTCACACCATGACTCCAATCTACCAATCATTAAACCTTGCAAATAAATTCCTAATGTTGTACAGAACTTGACTCCGACAATCCCCCTCCCTACATTCCCAGCTCCCTCCTTCACACAAAGTTGTTCCTTCATCTGAAATGTCCTCCCATTTTATCCAAGAATAAAATTCTGCCTCTCAATCAAGTGCATCTCAAATGCCTATTCTATTATGAATATTTTATTGATTCTCCTTTGTAGTAGTTTCCTACTGTTGCTACAATAAATTACCACAAACTTAATGGCTTAAAACACCACATATTTATTACCTCACAGTTCTGTAGGTTAGAAATCCAGGCAGGCCACCTCTAGTGCCAAAGCCAGTCCTTTTGGAGCAGGGGTGGGGAACCTTTTTTCTGTCAAAGGCCATTGGGATGTTTATAACATCATTCAAAGGCCATACAAAATTATCAACTTAAAACTTACCCTGTTACATTTGGTCAAACATTTAATTAGCTCACCCCTAATGCCTTGGCAGGGCCAGACGTTCCCCACCCGTGCTCTAGAGCTTTGATTCTCTTTGACTTCCCCTTTCTGTGGCATCTCCTCTGCCTCCAGCATCAAAAGTTCTCCATTCTTAAGGGATCATGTAATTAGACTGAGCCCACCTAGATAATCCAAGATATTCTCCCCATCTCAAAGTCCATAATCTTAACCACATCTGCAAAATCCCTTTGCCATGTAACATAACACAGTCATAGGTTTCATGGTTTAGAATGTGGAACTCTTTGGGGGCAATTCTGTCTACTCAACTCCCCCAAATAAAAATGGTCTCTTCCTACTCTGAAATCTGATAGCCCTTCATATCTCCATTATAGTTTTCCTCATATACATATTAGTAAGAGTTAACTCACTTTAATATGTTCCAGGCACTGTTCTAAGCATTTTCATATATTGACTCAATCTTCATTACAACCCTCTGAGGTCAGTACTATTACTATCTCCATTTTACAGACAAGGATAGTGTGACATAGAACGTTTTATAATGTTTAAGCTAATAAATGGGAGAGCCAGGTATGGCAAAAATAATGCTGTGTTTGCTAAACTGTTTAAGTTTTCTTCCAGTGACACAGGAAGAATTCACTTCCAACTGCCCCAAGCTAGGACCATGTGACTGATTCTGGACAACTGATTCTGGGCAAAAGTGATGATGGTCATTTTCTCAACCTAGTAGCTCCAATATGCAGCATGGCTCTCTCTCTCTCTCTCTCTCTCTGACTGGAAGCAAATGACCCCAAATGGAAAAACCACACCATGAAAGAGCCCAGATCTCTGAATCACCTTCTGCAAGAGAGTGGGCCTGGAGGTCCTCCCAACTCCTACTGAACAGTGGCACGTGGCTTACGTCACAGTGTCTTAAGTGTCTGGGATTTGAAGGATCTGTGACAGTAGCTCCTATCACTTACTTTGATGAATACACCAAATGTCAAGCCTAGGAAATTGGGCTCTACATTCTGTGTCCTTAACTGGAATGTTATTCCTTTCATCTTCCCTTTCTGACAATGATACTTCTAGAGTTAATATCTCCAACATTCATGGAGGTGTTATAAGTGTGATATAATGTGTTCATGGCATACTTTATATTGTGGTGACTCAGACACTTCTAATTATAGCAGGCTGGGGTCTGGTGTCACTGCCCTGTCCACCCCCTGCTGGATTCACTCACTGTTTAACATACAGGCAGTAAACACTTAATGAATTCAGTGTAGAAAGTGGGATTTTTTTTAAAACAAATTAGTTATATAAAATATACCACAAAGAAAATATTCAGTGTACTTAAAAAATTAATCGCTGTCAAACATTAAGAAAGCATCCTATTGACACAGAATGTGCACAAGCTAAAAGGCCCTTTCGTGTTTTTTAACACTGGCTGTGGTACCTCCTCATGACAAGTTTATCAGGAAGAAACATAGGTTAATTGTAAATATCAAAATACAGTAAAAACTTGAGTAATAATAGATGTGGTTATTTTACAAATTCAGTGTCCTTTCTGGGTAATGAAATGAAGGTCTTCCTTTCTAACAATCAAGGTCATTACATAGAGTGAACCCTTTTTTCTCGACCAGGAGAGCATTCAAATAGAACATTTGCACATATTTCACTGTGGGCTTTTCAACAATTTTCATGTAATATGCTGAGATTTATTTTCCAGGACAACCAGCGGAGAAGAGTGGGTTAACTGAACTAATCCTATTCTAATTCCCCTGACATAATACTACAGATTCTCAGAAGGACCAACACATAGACATAAAACCAAAGGAACAGAATGCAAACTGTTTGCTTATAGTAGTTCCTTCTAAGCAGAGGAAACAGCCAGTACTAAACTCAGAAGAGGATGTTCCTCAATGAGTTCTGGGAACAGGACAACCAGTGTGGATGGCAAACAATGACTAAGGGAGGGAGAGTTTAGGAGGACAGCAGAGAGGGAGGGGAGTCAGATCACGGAGAGCCTCAATTCAATCTTGATGACCAAGGGGAACTATTGGAGAGTTTGAAGCAGGGAGAAATCTGGTCTGTATTATATTTTTTCAAGAATGACTCTGGCTGCTCTCTGGATAATGCAACCATAAATATATACTCTATTTCTCTTGGTTTGCCTTCTCTGGGAAATAAGAATGGGAGAAAGTTGGAGGTTATTATCATCATCATTGTAAGGAATGGTATGGAGTTAGACTAGAATATCTGCAGCAGATGTGGGGAACCATTGCCAGATCTGGAACATTCTGCCTGGAGAACTGAGAGTACTTGTGAATGCAATTGCTATGTGTGGTGATACTGGAGGTGGGGTGGGGGGATGGAGTGACTCCGTGTCTGGGCCCCCAGTTCATTATTTCAGTTAAGTTTCTCGATAACTCTAGCCTGGGCAAAACTGCAGCGGTGTCCTCATCTCCACTTTTTTTGGTCTCCCATTCTCCCCATACAATCATCTTCAAAATTATCCTCTATGTGATCCCATAAATCTCAGAATAATTTCCCTTAAAATTGGATTAGTCAACATCTGGTTAGGAAAAAAGAATCCACATTAAATATTGTCAGAGAGGACTTTGTACTCAGGGCATAAAGGGGACATGGAGTTAAAACCAGACATTAGCAATTTCAAAGACATTGTCACTTCTAGTCTAGATCACTGACACCTGAAAGATGCAGTTACTGCCCCAAAGCCTGGGAAAAATAGAGAAGAGTGAGGATCCCAGACAGAATCCAAAGCTCCTAGATTCCAGCCGCATTATCCCCTGAACCCATCAGGTTTTTAAGAAACCTTTGCACATGTCATTTACTCCAACTGGAATGACATCCTATCTGCATAGGAAACAGCTCTAGAAAGCCACCTTGGTTTCTCCAAGCAGAGTAAATCACATCATCTTCTTTGACAGCCCTGTGCTTCCATAGCTCTATCTCAACAATGAATCATATTGCAATGTCATGTATCTGTTTACAGGGTGGTCTCACTCACAGGACTGTGGATTCCTTGCAGATAAGATTACGTCTTGAAGACTTCTCATCATTCCTCCGAAGATGTTTGTTGAATTGATAGTAGCCACAGATAAGCTAGAGGATCCACACTGACATTGGACAACTTTTTGAAGTTCAAATTGGAGTGAAAGATTAAATACTACTCACCTCATAGTCCATAAAATAAAGCAGAATAGATGGTGGTCATTTTGCACCTATGACATATATATCAGTTTATGTCTGTGCCATAATAAAACCACTCCTGACCTTCATGGCAAGCTCAGATTCTTGGGTCCCGCCTGCCAGAGATTTTGAAGTAACAGATCTGGGTGAGGCCCGAGAAACTGCATTATAGCAAGAACCCAAGTGATGCCAATGATGCTGCTTAAGGACCATACTTTAGCACCACTCCAACTATCTGAGGTAACTTAATTGTATTGGATCCTTATTTTTAAAACAGCAAGGTGTTAATAAATTAAAAACCCATACAAACTAAAGCCACTTTGTGAAAGAGTTCAAAATTGTGCCTTAGGAATTGACCAATTAACAACTGCAAGCAATTATAAGTGCTACAAAGTTCCTTATAGATAATTCATGTTTATATACAGGAAGGAAAAGTTAATTTAGGCCAAAGACAGTAACCAACTGCTAGCCAAAGTCTAAAATTAAGACATAAAAACAAAATTAAAAAATATACATTAGGCTTTATTAGCCTGTATACAAAGTAAGAAAAAAATCCATCTCTAGGCCTTCTTAAATTAGAAGGTTTTGCTCCTCCTAACTGTGCCATTTTTCCAATTCTCTCTAAAATATATAATAATGGTACACTCAGTGACAACCACATACTCCATGGCTCAAAATAATTAATATTTTCCCACTAATAACAGATTGCAGATGCTCTCCTGCCAGTCCTCAAGATTTCAGACTGATCACCAGTGAAGCAGCTTACTACTTAGCATGTACCCGGTCAGATCTGTTGTGATCCAATGAATGATATTTGAAAATCATCCTATAATGAGCCTTTATAAATTACTATAATTAAGCTGGTTATTAGCCTGCCCTTCCTTGATCCTAATTTAATTTCCTTCCATGATTTCTTTCTTCCACCCATCTTTCTACTTCATTGCTTAAAATAAAAAGAGCAAAGCACTTCCTTTTAAAAGTGCATAATGTACCTCCATTTTATCTTGATCGTTTAGATCATATTCCTGTTATTAGCAGAAAGCTGACCTGAATAATATATTGAGTCTACTTTAAATGTGGAATAAGCCTCAAAGAGCAGGAGACTCTTAAGTGACTGTGAGAGAGTGTACATTCACCTCAGTGTCCAGTCCAAAGGCAGGAGGTTAAAAGTAAATGCTAGCTTCTGTCATGTGGGACCATAGAGGAGAGGCCTGGAACAAAAATCCCACACACTCCATGTGCAGATTCAAAGATTTATGAGCTCTTACAAGTAAACACAAAACACACCCACAAGCTCTAACGGAATTGTCCTTACATCTCATAGAGTGTTCCTGAAATAAGTCTTCTCCGCCAACTGGGCTATCCTATCTAATAATAGAAAACATGGTAATTAACCGTACCTCCGCTATGCTTCCCATTGGCTAATCAGGGTGATATGCAAATTAACTGCCAACCAAGATGGCAGCCGGCAGCCAGGCAGCTGAAGTGAACATGAGGCTTGCTTGCTCCAGTGATGGAGGAAGCCAAGGTTCCCTGCCTGCAGCAGCTGGGCTCTGAGCTCCAGTCTAAGCAACAATGTTGCAATTATAAAAGCTAAACAAACCCCAGATACCTGCTTTCAGCCAGCCGGCCTCGGAGCTGGAGCTGCAACAAAGTTTCAATTATAGACAGTGAATAAATCCCGGAATAAAAAAAAAAAAGATAAAAAGGAGAGATTGGGAGCTTCAGTCACCCACCAGCCTGAAAACAGCCCTCAGCCCCTCA
>NW_005354874.1:213894-230405 GCF_000412655.1 Myotis brandtii
TGTCTGATTGCCAGCTTAGGCCCAATCCCCTGGGGAGCAGGCCTCAGCCAGCAGATGGTCATCCCCCGAGGGGTCCCAGACTATGAGAGGGCACAGGCCGGGCTGAGGGACCTTCCCTCCCACCCCCCGAGTGCACAAATGCACTGGGCCTCTAGTCCTATATAATAAAAGGGTAATATGCAAATTGACCCTAATGGTGGAATGACCAGAATGACCCCTTGACCAGTCACTATGAGGTGCACTGATCACCTCTTGGTCCCTCCACCTTGCTGGCAGGCTCAGATTGCCAGATGGCGAACAGGGAACCAGGCGTGGGTGGTGGCGGGAGGCGGGGCCATCTGTGGGGGGCAGAGCCCGCTGCAGGCAGCTGGGGAAGATGGCCCTGATTGCAGGCCAAGCCTAGGGACTGTACCCACGCATGATTTTCATGTGCCAGGCCTCTAGTTAGAATAATGAAGTGCTTTGGATGTACAAAAATCTGGTTTACATCCTGATTCTGCCTCATTCTTTCTTTCTTCCTTCCCTCTCTTCCTCTCTCCTTCTTTCTTTTCCTTATTTCTTTTATTTGTCTTTGGTGCAATTCCATAAGTAGCTTTCCCAATTTATTAGAGTTATAGCTCTTTCTTTTCTTTCTTTCTTTTTTAAAATCCTCCCCTGAGGATATTTTTTCATTGATTTTAGAGAGAGTGGAAGAGAGGGAAAGACATGAAGGAAAGGGGGAGAAGGAGGGAGGAAGAGAGAGAGAGAGAGAGAAAGAGAGAGAGAGAACATTGAAGTGAGACAGACACATGGATTGGTTGCCTCCAGCACGTGCCTTGACTGGGCCTGGATTGAGCCTGCAAATGACTTACATGCCCTTGACCTGGAATTGAACCTGTGACCTTAGGGTCCTTGGGCCAATGCTCTACCCAATGAGCCAAACCAGTCAGGGCAGCTCTTTCAATTTTAAAACAGATATTGAAAATTCCTACCAGACAGCCCTAGCTGGTTTGGCTCAGTGGATAGAGTGTTGGCCTGTGGACCAAAGGGTCCCAGGTTCAATTCCAATCAAGGCATGTATCTTGGTTGCAGGCTCCTCCCCGGCCTTGACCCTGGTCAGGGCTCATGCAGGAGGCAACCAATTGATGTGTTTCTCTCACATTGATGTTTCTCTCTGTCTTTCTCTCTTCTACTCTCTCTAAAAATCAATGGAAAAATATCCTTGTGTGAGGATTAACCAAAAAAAAAAAAAAAGACAATTCCTACCAGAAAAATTTTGAAAGTTCCATTGGGACCACAGTTTGACTTAAACAATTTTTTTCTACTTTTCTACATTTTCCAAATTTTCTACAATGGACATGCATTTCTAGAATAAACTTGAGAAGCAATATCTAGTATAGCATTTAGGAGTACGGTCCGCTTCAGAGCACCTGGGATCAGTTTTGCTCCACTGCTTACTAGTTGTGCCACACTGGGTAGCTATGTAATCTATCCAAGCCTTAATTTGTCACTCTGTAAAGAAGGAATAAAAGAAGTATTAAAAGGATTAAATTAAATGGAAACTCATGGAAAATGCTTGAACAGTATTAATTATCATCATCACCATTTTTGTTACTTTGCTGATTACAAATCAGGATGCTATACATTTAATCCTCTTTGTCCTTGGCATATATCTTATTATAATGTAGAACCCAAATCTTATTTACTATGTTGTCTGCCTCCTGGACATTCAGATTAATATTCTTTTCACAGTACAGCATTTGGTTTGATGAATGACCCAGTTTTCTGGAATCACCTCCTAAATAAATACATACCTTTGAATCCTTGTCTCAGGGTCTGCTTCTGGGAGATCGCAGATTGAGTCATATATTTAAACTTGAGAATGCTAAATTGAAGGAAACACAGAAAAACCTAAAATTCATAGTCGAGAAAATAGAAGAGAGTTCACTGGAATGAAACAGATCTTACTTAATTTGAAAAACAGAACTTGAAGGCAAGAATGGGCCTGTTCAGTAAGTTCCTGTGTGCAGGGAAGGGTGGGGGTGGTGTCAATTTTGATATTACAAGTAATTCAGAGATGTAAACTATCCACCAGAGATCAGAGTGAGTGGAAATATCATCAGGATTTTTCTCAGAGTACACTTGGTACTGTTGTCCAGTTACAAAAAAAAAAAAAAAAAAGACCAGGGAATATGAATAGGAAATTCATAAAAGCAGAATGAAATAAGTTCGTCTGTTGAAATCATGAGATAATATACATTTATCATAAATTTAAATGCTTTTTAAAAACAAATGCCTAATTCTTTTTCTGGCAGTATTGAAATTTATAAAACCAGATTGACCTTAACAAAAACAATTTAAAATGCTAGCTAAAATGTAAATAATATATTTGTATGTGTAAGAATGAGTGGGTGAGAAAGTGTGGCATTCTCAGAGGCTAAACACTCATTGAGAGCAGGAATCTAGACAGGCTCAGGTTAAGGGTGTTTGCAAGTCCAAGGGAACTTGAGAGTTGGGGGTGGCTTTCACAGCTCACTTTAGGGATAGGGTTGCCTGGCGTTAGGAGACAATGCCAGAGCTCACCCCTATAAAGGAGAGTCTGCAAAGGACCACATTCAAGATAAAGATACATTTTTAAAAAGTCCTTACTGTCTAACGTTTCTAAACCCTCCTATGCTTCACATGACATGAATCAGCAAGGAAAGTGATCATCTCAGACCTTGGCATTGGGTGAAAAAGAAAAAAAATCCCCTGAGAGGCGATAGTCACAAGATGTTCCTGTCACAGTTTTACAATCCAATTCATATTGAATAGCCTCAAGCTAAGAATTTAGCTTAAAGTTGTATTTTTAGGGTAAGATTAGCTGCTTTAATAAATAAACCTTGAAATATCGGTGGCTTAACACAACCACATTTATTTCTTGCTTACACTTCATCCACTTGCCAGAGGGCAGAACCTGGAGGTGAGGAGCTCTCTACATGGCTCAGAAGGCCTCCTGGAGCATCTGAATCTACCTATCAGTGGAATAGAAAGAGGATTCTGTGTGAGTACGTTCAGGGCTGATGTGCTAGAATATTAAAAATGGCCCCCAATGAATTATGTCTCTCTGTGTTCATGCCCCTTTGCACTGTGACTTTGAAGTTCCTTCTATGAAAAGGTGGAATCTACTTTCAGACTCCTCGTGTAACCAAATCAAGGTTTGACTGCCTAGCATCAAGAAAGCCAAACTCGTGAGACAGGTGCCAGTGAAAAAGGAAAGAGATTTGTTCAAGTGCCAGTCACCTGAGAAGATGGGGGACTCTTGTCCTCCCATCATTTTTTTATCTCAGTGCAGGCAGAGATTTTTATAAGAAGGGAGATGGAAATCAGAACAAATAAATCAAAGGGAGAGGGTTGAAAAGCTCTCTACGTGCAGGCCAGTGCAAGCCATTCTGATAAAAATCTTAAAACTGGTCAAAAATGGTCTGGTGTGAGTCATCCTGGTTCTATGGTTGAAGGTCAGCATTGTGGCCACACTGGGGAGAATAATGGCATTCCATCTCACAGTGAGTAACAAGGCCCCTGATACGTGAGAGAGATCATCTTGGGCTTTCCAGTTTACAAGGTAAATGCAGTCAGGCACGTAACTGAGCACAGGCAAGACTGGCAAAATACTGCCCAGTCAACTGACAGTTTCATGAAGAACTGGTTAATGTTTTAAGGCACTAGATATCAGTGGTTGTTTATAACACAGCAATTGGGTGTTCATTCAGTGGCAAGGTTTTTATGGCCCAGGGTACCTGTTTCTACTCATATTCCATGGGCAAGACCTGAGGCTCAAGGCCACACACAACTCTAAGGACAGCTGGGCAATAGAATCTACCAAAGTACCCAGGATGACAAATAATTTGCTTTGGTGAACAATTAGCCAGTTCCTACCACGAAACTGGTCCTTATTTCATAGTTTCCAAGCACTTAGAATAGGCAGAAAGAGAGTGTCTGAAGAAATTTATCTTTACTCCAGGCTTCAAATAACTAGGGGGAAAAAAGTTCTAAATAAGCCTAAAGATGAAGAAAGAGAATAACTCTAGCTATTACAGTTATTTAAAAAGAATGTAAGAGGATTTTTCTGCAAAAAAAGGAAAATAAACCAATAAAGTCCTCAAAATGTGACGCATCAACACTGACCCTGCAATCATAAAGATAAGGAATCTGCACTTAAAAGCTTCTCCACAAAGAAAATTCCAGATGCTGACAGGTATGTGGGCAAGTTCTAACAAACATTTGAAAAAATGATAATTTAAACATTACTCATACTCTTCTAAAAAAACAGCAAAAGAAAGAATATTTTTAATAGTTTATGAGGTGAGCATAAATCACGTCACAAAATCAAACAAGATGCTCAGGGAATGAAAATTGATAGGATATTCTCACTCATGAACATATGTATAAAAATCTGAAAGAAAACTTTAGCAAACTGAATTGAGCAGAGTGTAGAAAAGATAACACATCATGACCAAGTTGGATTCTTCTAGGAATGTGAGGTTAGTATATACATATATATAATTTTATATATATTATATAATTTAACTACATTGACTTATATTCATACTATTCATTATATTGACAGATTAAAAGAATCTGGTTTCTGGTCTAGCATGTAAGGAGCTTGAAAACATTACTCTGTTCTACCAATAAGTAAAAATTGAATAAACTGAAAATCAATAATTGTTTATAATTCATCAGAGAATTGAGGTCATAGGACAAACTGCTACCCTAACTATTGGAGAGATGGGCAGATAGAGAGTCACAACTTACAGGAGCAGTAACTTTTGCAGGAACTAGTTCAGTGGTATGAAACTGCAACTGAAATTGATGAATTTTTGGAGGCTAAATGTAGAGAAGACTAAGAATTAAAAACTCCAGAGAGACGCAGTCTTGGCGGGGGTGAGGGTGAGGAGGACGCCACACTTCTGTGAGTTTCACCTCCTGGAACTCTACTCATTCTCACAGTGAAGATGGGAGAAAAAATTTCCTTTTACTTGCAGCAGAGGGAGAGAAAAAGTAGCCATTTTGAAATACACCAGAGCAGTCTGTGCTTAATAAGCCTACCCTAAGGAGAAGTTATCTAACCCATTAGGGTTTCGTCTGCGCCTAACTGAACTGGAGGAAATAAATACCAATCTCCTGGCCCCTCTAGTCATCCTGTCCCATCTAAATGAGGGAACAAGTGAGAAGCACTTGGGAAGGTCACAGTCCAGGGGCACAGGCTCAGTAAAAGACTGAGACCTATCATAGGTCCATAGGACATTTTCCCTCCTCATCGCCACATTACAAAGGTCTATTTACTGCTGTTCCTTTTACCCAGTGCATTATGTCCAGCTTTGAACAAAAATGACAAGGCATGTTAAAGGACAAAAAAAACCCAACAATACAAAAAGCCCCCTCAAGTTTGAAGAGACAGAACAAGCATCAGAACCAGAGTCAGATATGCCAGGAGTATTGGAATTACCAGAATAGCAATTTAAAATAACTCTGATTAATATACTATTGCCTTTCATGGAAAAAAGTGGACAGTATGAGAAGAAAGATGGGTAATATTGTAGAGAAATGAAAATTATAAGAAAGAATAAGAAAGCACTGATATAAATCAAAATACTCTACCAGAAATGAAGAATGAATGCCTTTGATGTGCTCATGACTGAACATGGCTGAGGAAAGACTCTCTGATCAAAACCATTGCTCGAAATACATTTGAGGAGCAAATGTGTAAAGATATACAGTAGTCTCCCTTTATCCCCGTCTTCCAAGTTTCTGTTACCAGCAGTCAACCACAGTCTGAAAATATTACATAGGAAATCCCAGAAATAAACAATTCATAAGTTTTGAATTGTCTCCCATTCTGAGTTCTGTGATGAAATCTCATGTCTTCCCACTTTAAAACTGTGCATGAGCCCTAACCGGTTTGGCTCAGTGGATAGAGCATCAGCCTGCAGACTCAAGGGTCCCAGGTTCGATTCCGGTCAAGGGCATGTACCTTGGTTGAGGGCACATCCCCAGGAGGGAGTGTGCAGGAGGCAGCTGATCGATGTCTCTCTCTCATCGATGTTTCTAACTCTCTATCCCTCTCCCTTCCTCTCTGTAAAAAATCAATAAAATATATTTTAAAAATAAAATAAAATAAAATTGTGCATGACATGCCCCTTAGTTACTCAGCAGTAAACTCAGTTATCAGGTGGACTTTTTCAGTATTGCAATTCTTGTGTTAAAGTGACCTTATTTTACTTAAAAATACCTTTTATTACATTATATTGTTACAATTCTTCCATTTTATTATTAGTTGTTGTTAATCTCTTACTGTACCTAATTTATAAATTACACTTCATCATAGGTATATATGTACAGGGAAAAAAAAAACAGTATATGTAGGATCAGTATTACCCTCTGTTTAAGGCATCCACTGTGGGTCTTAGAACATATCCCCTGCAGATAAGGGTTGCTACTATACACTTCTATACCCATCTGCACTCATTCTCCCTCTCTTCCGATTCATTGCCAGCAGTGTCCCTTTTCCCAACCAAGACCAAGCTTTCAACCAATGCTTGAATTCCTATCCCCAGCCAGTTTTTCATTTACCCTTTTTTTTACATTACTCATTTACTCTTTTTCTCTTTCTTATTCATACTACAAACCATATACTCCCAAATAGCTTTAAATAGTTCTCATCTGTCCCATTTAAAACATAACTCTCCTTAAACCGACATTTCCTCTCCAGCTTCCATCTTTCTCCCTCTTGTCTGCTTCAAAAAATTCTTACAAAATTGCTTACATTTGCCTCCAGGTGCTCAGGAGAATCTCCATCAACCCAAGTGGTACTAGCTAGCATCTCATTTTGAAGATCACAGCTGTCACCCACTGCGGTTTGGCTTTCTTCACCATGACTTTGCTCATATTGTTCTTGTATCAGGAATGGCCTACTTGCCCTAGCCGGTTTGGCTCAGTGGATAGAGCATCAGCCTACGGACTGAAGGGTCCCAGGTTCAAGTCCAGTCAAGGGCACATGCCTGGGTTGAGGGCTCTATCCCCAGTAGGGGGTGTGCAGAAGGCAGCTGATCAATGATTCTCTCATTATTGATGTTTCTATCTCTCTCTCCCTCTCCCTACTGCTCTGAAACCAATAAAAAAATATTTTTAAAAAAGGAATGGCCTACTTGAGCACAAATCCAATAACTTTTTTTAACACCTCATCAAACATAATTCTCACCTATTCCACAATCTCTTGACTATTTCCTCCTTCTTAAAATACTATCCTCCCTGCACTTTTCTGAGTTTCCACTTACCGCTTCAGATTCTCCTTTTTTGACTTCATTACGGGTTCATTCCTTTCTCCTCAGTCAGTGCATGTGACTAGTGATCACAATGCTCTAGCCAGTCCACTGTAGTCTTACTCAAGCCTTACAGCCACAGTTTCAATAACTACCTATAAGTAAGTGACTCACAAAGAGTTTTAGTATCAGATCAGGTCATCTCTCTGACTCCCAGACCTGAATATGATAGTAACTTCCTCCTTCCTTGCCCACCTGGATATCTCCAAATCTCCTCAAACTCTAAAACCTTTGAGAATTTTGTCTTAGCCACATCAGTTCTAAATGAGATAATAAATAGTCAAAGTAGAATAGCCTAACCCTTCTCAGAGTATATTGAAATTTGCCTGCAAAATATTGCATACTGCATATTGCAGATTATACACCAGCAATTAGGGAAAATTGAACTGATTAAGTAGGACTGATAAACTAGTGTAAACAGACTTCTTGGTAACAAAGAAGATACCACTGACATCAAGTTTTGGAGCATGCAAAGGTCAGTAAAAACCTCACTCCCCATGTTTCATCTGTCACCAACTTCTATAGCTTGTTCTATTTTCATCATCTCCTCAAATCTACAGCCCATAATTCAATTCTTTCAGTGACAAAATCAAAGCACCCTGAACCGCTCTTCAAGTTCCCACCATACCAACAAATCTAGAAGCAAAGAGGTCCATGTATCCTGCTTTCCTTTCTGTTAATTATAGATGACATTCCTCTTACTTTTATTTATGGTAGACCTTCTGCTTGTTCACTGGGTGCCCATAATTTTCACTCTCTCTCACCTGTATCCTGTCTTTTTCCTCCTCTTTATTGAATCACTCTCTTCAGCATTCAAACATGCAATTTTTCCCACCTTAAAAACTTTTCTTGGCCCCATTTCTCTCTCCATATAGCACCTCAGTTTTGTTCCCCTTTATAGCAAAACTATATGAAAAGAACTCTCTACTCTTCCTTTATATTGCCTCCAATTTCTCCTTTATCTCTTGAACCATCAGAATTACATACTCACTCAACGACCAACAATACTGACATTACAAAAGTCACCTGTAATGTAAAGTTTAGGAAACAGAACAACATCCAGCAAAGGAGAATGAAAAGGACATGCCAGTAAAGTAGGAGAAGAGGTGGGACCATGCGCTGTCCTAGAGACCAAGAAAAGAAAGTAATTCAAAAGGAGGAATATGATGACTTGATTCAAAAGCTGCTGAGAGGCAGGGATGACCTTTGGATGGTGCAGTTTGGAAGTCATGGAGGACTCTGACAAGAGTGGCTTCCATGGAGACAATGGAATGACAAACTTTATGGAGGTGGTTCAAATGAGAATGGAAAGTGAGGAGAATGACAAAGAGTCTCCAAGACCACCCACTGTTTCAACCATTTGCTGAAAATATTCATAGAATTCAGCACAGCTGTACTCTCATCTATGATTCATGGCTGTGAAAGGATACAAAAATCAACAAAGGGAAAAGTGGTGAAGTCTGGGTGAAACTAGGCACAAGCTTCTAAGAGTCCTCTCCAAGTAGAGTCACATAGAACCATGTTTAGTTCCCCCATCAAGGGGGTTGTGACAACATGTGTGAAACTGTGCCAACCAGAGAAGCTCATTAGAAACACAACCACAGCTTTTATTAGGGGCTGATCATGTAGCAGTCTCCACCTGGAATGCACCAAAATTCCAGACTTCCGCAGGTATTTGGTGTAAAACATATTGTTTATGCAAACAGTGAGCCACTCTTATAATTAATGGTGGTAGTAACCCTCCAAGAACCAAGCTCCCTTGTAAACAGGCCTCTTAAAGGCAGGCCTGCTACTTTAACACTCTTCTTCACGAGGAGAGAGACTCAGCAAGTAGATGTTATTCCTTTCATGAATTTGCTGAAAAGAGGAGAAGATCCAGCAGCTGGCAGCTGAAGGGAATATAGAATATTAAAGGTTTTTATTTTATTTTTCATATGTTAGATTACAGGATGCTTCAATGCTAAAGAGAATAATCATTAAGGACAGAAAATTTGATGATGCAGAAGAGAAAGGGATATTTAAGTGGGAAAGAAGAGTGAGATTCAGCACAGAATTGAACATGGGAATGTGGGAAGTGCACCCATCATATGAGTGAGTGTGATTGCTGATTGACATAATAAATATTCCTATCTTTGTTATATATTTGATTAACAAGAGAGTTCAGCATTATAACAACTTACATAATTAAATATACAAAACCATTAGCTGTCCTATTTTAAAAAAAAGTTATAAGGAAAACCACCATTCTCAGTACCAATAGGAAAAATACATCAAGATAGAAACAGACACAATGTATGAAGGACTTTTATGAAAAACACTATAAAATGTTACAGAAAGGCATAAAAACAGAGAAGAATTCATGGAGAGACATACCAATCAATGTTCTTGGGAAGAAAGACTAAATATTGCAATAGAGTATTTTCTCCTCAAATTAATTCAATCAAGTTTATTCATTCAAATCAAAACCAATTTCAGAAAGAAGGAAATTAAAGGATTTAAACCTTTTTTATTAACTGAAATATCCTTAAATTATCTGAAACAAATTGATTTGATTCACGTCAAAACCTAATAGGATTTATAGGAGTAAAAATTAAGTACTACATTTTTTTCTTGTTTATTTTTGTATTATACAAACAATATACAGCTAACCCTTGCACAACATGGGGATAGGAGTATTGACCCCCATGCAGTCGAAAATCTATGCATCACTTTTGATTCCCCCAAAATTTAAGTTGTTCTGGTATCCATGGGGGATTGTTTCCAGGACACCCAGCAGAGACCAAAGTCCAGAGATGCTCAAGCCCCCTACATAAAGTGGCATAGAGCAATGCATATGCTGCACTCCCAACTGTGGATCAAAAACTGTACATGAATTTATTGCTCGGCGGGGGTGGGGGTGGGGGTCCATGTATAAGTGGATCTGCACAGTTCAAACCCATGTTGTCCAAAGGTCAACTATATGTTAATAGCAAGAATACATAGAATACACATAAGGACTTTTTTAATTCAATAAAGTAAAACTATCTGCAAATGTAAGACCCAGGACAGCCACTCAGTTCATATTATTTTGCATGCTCTTCAAGGCTTTTTCTATTTGCAGTTCTTGATCTGCACGGTGCTGATATGCAAAAACTCAGTTACTATGGTTCAAATTTTGGTTTCTATGTTATATTAACTGTAAGTAACTGCATAAAGTACCAACTTTGCTCTAGATCTTTGGTCCACCAATCACTTTGCAAATAACAGCAGTGCATGACCAGTGACCAATGGAATTACCTCTTTCCAAGACTGTCAGGGATTGGACACTGTGCATTTATTCTGTTCACAGACAGCAAAGCTTGTGGCTGTGTTTCCCAGTGATAAACCCATGTGACAATTTAGCAAAATGAATAATTGAAAGATGAAATTGGCCAACCAAATGAAAGTTCAGCATAAAAAGAAGTGAGAATGTTAGAAGTGAAATTCAAACAGAATGTAAGTGGGGTTATAGAAGAAAGAGCTGGCCTTTGCAATGTTGACAGTGCTGCCATTGGAGAGGAACTTAGTGAAGGCAAACACACACATACATGAGGAATGCAGTTGTGATGAAAGGATGACGTCCCAGCAAAAATCTTCCCATGAAAGAAACTCTCAGAGATATTTCATTAGTATGACAGTGCAAAGAATAAAATGTTAGAAGATGACCCAAACTATGATAATTTGCCAAGGCACAGAAAAGACGTTTCCTCCATATCATATATTACATGACAAGAAGAAGGCAAGCACTATTCAAACTACTCTTGATACTTTCGTATTGAGAAACAAAACACTTTAATTTCCAATGCTTCTAATGTTTTACATTAATTTTACTATTTTTTTTCATTTCTGTATCACCTGTCACAGATAGGAAGAAACAACTTGCACAGTCAGTTTCATAGTTCCACACTAGCATGGCAAGGAAGGGCTGACTGGATTTCTCTCTCGTTCATTCTCTCTCTCTTCTCTATCTCTTATCATCACTTGCACTTTAATAAAAATCCTACATAATAAAGATGTAATATGCAAATGGTTGTTACACTTCACCATGTAATGACCACTGCATCACGACCGGATCAGCAGAAGGGTGGAGCAGCTAGCTACAAGCAGATGGCAGAGAGCTACATGAGGGGGCAGGGCAGCAAGCTATGAGGAGGCAGGGGAGCTACAGGAGGGCAGCAGTGAACTACTGATGCACGGATTCGTGTGCAGGGCTACTAGTGGTACTATAATAGAAATGTTGTTTTGAGTCCTACTTTCACATATGATATATTATTTCCATGTCAACAAACATAAATACACACCACTTTGCCTTTAGTGAATGCAAAATATTCCACTGACTGGCTGTGTCAACATTTATACAATGATTCATATTTAAAAAAACAAATTTAAGTTGTTGCTTTTTCTTTATGGCATGAACAATGCTACAATGCACTTACTAAAAGTAGAATTGCTAAATAAAAGAGTACTTGTGTGTATATTTTAATTGGATAACACATTACTGAACTGAGTTTCTGAAAGTTACACCAATTTACACTTCCTCAGCGAGTGAAAGAGAACCCAATACTCAGATCCACATTAAAAGTGGGTATTTTTAATCTTTCTAAACTTTGCTAATCCAATAAATAAAATACTCATTTGTATGTTTTTGTTAAATAGTGTAACTGAATTGAGTTTGTATTGGGACAAAATAAGAGACCCTGGCAAATTTCTATTTCACATTAAAAAGAATAAAACTTTAGGTCAGAAAGTTTAGAGATAGTCATATTCAAAAGAGACTTTTTGTAGTTTTCCAAAACCTTTAACTGTTGTTTCTGAGTAATCAATGTTACCTCCATCTTCACAGACTAGAAAATGTAGGTTACACAGAAACAGAATACAAGTTTGGGATTCTGTTTATTGTTCTTTTCACTGGCTTGTTCACCACAGATACTTAGATGTTCATATAGTGGTCCACATGAACATCCCTGTGTGCTAAGGATGCTTCTAAGATTAATAGATACTAATTAACGGGTGAGTTTTTATTTGTTTGTTTGTTTGCTTTTTAATTTATTGATTTCAGAGAGAGAAGGGGAGAGGGAGAGGGAGAGGGAGAGGGAGAGGGAGAGAGAGAGGGAGATTCCTTATCTGTAACCTTGGCATATCCAGACAACACTCCAACCAACTAGTCTACTCAATCAGGGTAAGGCCTTGTGTTCTCTAGTGATAACACTCGACCTTTCATTTCTACATGGCAACTATAGACAGGGACTGGAAAGTAGCTGCTTCCTTATAAAGGGGCAAACTTCATAGTCTCTACCTCACCTTCTTTATTCACTTATATTGCCTGCCTGCCTTTCGTTCAAGAAAATAAACCAATCTTGAGTTTCCTTTTTAATTTATATTACTATGGGAAAGAAATGAAAAGTTATTATGGACTCTGATTAGCATATCAATTATACTTGAAAGAGACAAAAAATAAGTTTATCACTCTCTTTAGACATTTTATTTCGGAAAATTATTTTTTTCTTTAATGTCCTGTGAAGTTCTGACTACCCGCCAAAACAGATAAATGCTGTGAGTTAACGCACCATGTAAGGGTACATAGATTTCCACTGAATTTTCCATGGCCCTAGTGGAATCACTTATCTGACTGTAACATGTAAAAAGTGGCCATCATTAAGGGGATTGAGTATAATATTCAGGTCTCCTGAGAAAGGACTTTCTGACGTTACTTTGTGCCCCTGTGTACCTGGTACAGACTTGTGCTGCCCAGCTCATATTCCCTTATACTTACTGGTGCCAGATGCCTGCCTTCCTATTGCCAGCAGTTGAGATTCTTTGTGGTCTCAGAACCACATTCAGCTCACAAGCAAGGACTGAATGCAAGACTCGGGAAATTAGTTTCCCTGGGAGCAGCCCTCAGTCTCTGATAGACTAGAGAGGAACTGGTGGATCATGACCCCAGTGCTCTAGTCTCTTGATGAATGGGCGCGAGTGGATTATGATCCCAGCTCCCACCTCCATTGGGATATCCCTGAGCTGTGCCTTCTGCACTGGCTCCCAGAGCTCCCCTTCAGGACTGAGCGCCCTCTGGTAACTCGGCTGCCTCCCCTTCATGGTTTCACTTCCCTGCTTCCCCACCAGTGTTTCCTCGGGTCACTCCCAACTTAACTACTCTCACTTGGATTCTGTTTGTACGTTTGCTTCTGAAGAAAAGCAAGAGGGTCTGGTGGGATAAGGCTCTATGCTGTCACTTTAAGTTCCAGAACATTGCAAATCCACAAAACTAACCTTGGGAGAATCAGAACCCACAAGCCTTCTGCTGGTCTGAGTTATTTACTCAGAAAGAATACTTTCTCCAGCTTTCTGGGGAGTTACACAGTAACAACCCTTTTAAAAAGGGCAAACAGCATAATATAAGTAGGTAGTGTTTCTCAGTCTATTTTTTGTCATTTACTCATGTAGGCACAAAGTGTCGCATGGTAATTCAAAGCTCTATGAACTGTAATTTACTCTTGTAAGGTTATAATCTAGTAACAAACAATTTACAATGCTTGTTTAAAGGGAAAAAGAAAAAAAAAGTTTCTACAGGACTCTGAACCTCCACGGATGCCAAATAAGTAACCTCAGAGAAGAAATTGTACTTGTTTTATTTCTGAACACATAGATTAGTCATATACTCAATTGATAAACTACAATGCCTTTTACTTTAATGTCTGGGTTTAAGAATCTCTCCATATATAACATTTTTGTATGTTTTCCTCAAAATTCAACCAGGAATGGTTTGACATGATGAAATGAGCCATCAATTGTGAATGATGTAGTGAAAAACACAGGTGTGAACTACAAATGTTCAATGGACAATGGACAAGCAGAAAGTGTTTATCAATATTGCATGCATATAAACACTCATTTACTTGATTTTTTAAAAAATCAAATTTAGATTTTTGACAGAATATATAGCATTTAAAACCTTTTGGAACTCAAGACAAAGCATAGTCTTTTAAACTCATTGTATCTGTTTACAATCACAAATTATATTCATTTTTATTATTATCCACATAATCAAGTTTAAAAAGAAGTTTAAAAACATAAAACGACTAAACCACAAAGAAAAATTCTAAAAAACAGGATTCTAATAAAATTTAGAGATCCCATTTACAATAGGGAGGGATATTCAATCCTATATAATAAAATCCTAATGTGCAAATTGACTGAACTGCAGAACAACCTGTCACTATGATGCACACTGACCACTAGGGGGCAGACGTTAAATGCAGGAACTGCCCCCTGGTGGTCAGTGTGCTCCCACAGGGGGAGCACTACTCAGCCAGAAGCCAGGCCCATGGCTGGTTAGCGCAGCGGCGGCAGTGGCAGGAGGCTCCTCCGCCTCTGAGGCAGAGCTAAGGACCCCTCAGGGGATGTCTGACTGCAGGGTTAGGCCCATGGGGAGTACTGCAGTAGCCAAGAGAGATTTTTAAAAAAGGTGGCACAGTAGGCTCCTACTGGAAAACAAACAATAGAATATGAGAGGACGATTCAAATAAAACACAGTGCATGGCAGATTGAATGCACTCATGCCTATATCCATGCCCTTTGGTAATGCTTCCTGCACTGACTCCAGGCTTGGCCATGTGACTTGCTTTGGCCAATGAAACTGTGTCAACTTCATGCACTCAGAATTTTGAATATGTGCTTTCATATTTTTATATCACCTCTGAAAGGCCACCACTGCTCTTGAGAACAAATCTAGGCTATCTTGCTAGAGGTTAAGAGATCACAAGGAACAGAGCTGAGTTGTTCCAGGTGAGACCATCTGTCGAGAGCAAGGGAACATCCCTGAAAGAAGTCACTCACACATGTTTGTGTCTTTCCACAATGCCAGGTTTATTAGGGTTGACCTCTAATAAGCCAATAGAGTTAAATGCAAGTTACACACAGAGAGGGACAGCTTATGTGATAGAGCAAGTAGAGCCAGCAATGGGCACCAACTCCTGGGTTACAAGTGGAGAGGTAGGCGTCAGTCTCAAGCCAGGTGGCTACAGTGGTGGGACACGTCCTGTGGAATTGATGTCCTGTTGTGCTGGAGTCCAATCCCAGCAGGTCCAGGGGTCCCCAAAGGTGTGGACGGAGTCGGCGAAGAAGGAATGACACGAAGACAGCCTTCAGTTGATCAGCATACTGGTTGTGATGATTTCCAGACTATGGGATCAGCAGTCCTATGGGGGCGCCAGATGTTGGGGTCCAACCCCAGCGGGTCCAGGGGTCCCCAAAGGTGTGGACGGAGTCGGCGAAGAAGGAATGACACGGAGACAGCCTTCAGTTGATCAGCAGCCTAGTCAGGACCTCTAGCCAGGATCTCCAGCCAAAGTTCTGGTCGGAGTTCTGGTTAGGAACTGATCAGGATCTGATGTTTATTGTCTTGTTACATCTATATTTATACCAGCCGATTTTAATCCTGTCAATTTCTATTACAAAGGTTAGGGCGTTTCTTATCTCCATTCCAGGGAGTAAAGATTATGTAGCTTAACTACCCGCCTGGCACTTAGTTAAGGGGTTGTATCCCCTCCCTAACCTCAGGGAAAAATCCCTACCTGGGGAAACAACCTTTCTCGGAGAGGTGACCTTGGTTAAAACACATGGCGCTTAAGGAGAGCAAACATATTAAGAACAATATGCTATATATGCCAGGTCCCTTGAAACATATGCTGTGCAGATGTTTCTTTCCTGCAGCGACTGTGTCAAGCAGCAAGAATGGACCGGCTTCCGGCACTGTTGGGCTATGAGAGTGACCTGTGGTACAGCTAAACTTGAGCATCCAATGGTTGGAGCTCTGATTTCTCATAGCCCACAGTGGGTGGCTATGCATAAAGTCCTTATCTGAGTGTCCAGCCTTGTGGTTTTGGGCATTCAGGGTTCCTCCATTACCTCAGTCTTGGGCATACCACACTTGACATAAGTGCCATGGCTGACAGTGACTCAATATTGGATTTTCCAAAGGTGTCCAGAAAATCTGCTCTGCTCTTGCTCCATACACCACCCTAGACCCGTGGTCGGCAAACTGCGGCTCGCGAGCCACATGCGGCTCTTTGGCCCCTTGAGTGTGGCTCTCCCACAAAATACCGACTTCTGCACATGGGCCACGAAGTTTCAATTGCACTGTACGTGCGC
>NW_005354874.1:230427-236338 GCF_000412655.1 Myotis brandtii
GCGAGCCACATGCGGCTCTTTGGCCCCTTGAGTGTGGCTCTCCCACAAAATACCGACTTCTGCACATGGGCCACGAAGTTTCAATTGCACTGTACATGCGTGCCCGCACGTGGTATTTTGTGGAAGAGCCACACTCAAGGGGCCAAAGAGCCGCATGTGGCTCGCGAACCGCAGTTTGCCGACCACTGCAGACCAACACGCCTCCAGGCACCCCACCAGTTACAGGTGGATGCTTGAGAGAGCTTCAGCAAGATTAGCCAACTCTGGCCCAGAAGCAAAGCTGTACAGTAGACCCATAGGCTTGATGGAACAAAGGTTGTTATTTAAAAGCCACTAAAGTCTTTGAGTCATTTGTTACTGAGCAATATTAGATCTACCTAATATATTAGTTACAGATAACCAGTAATCACAGGAGTAGAAAACAAGATGGGAAATATCTGTCATGAGTTAAGTTAGCACTTACACTTGCAATAGGATACTGGACACCAAGAGTTAAACATATCAAATAAATGTAGGCATCATAGAAAGGTTTATGACCCCAGTGTTAAAGTGATTTCTCTATTAGGAAAGTTATCAAACAAATAAAAACTAAAAAATTCCAGAGAACATACACAGAAGTACCACTATTCAACAGTGCTCACAAAGCACTAAATTAAATCCTCACCTGGAATCGTCCATGTTACATATAAACTCAGGGCCAAATTAATCAAAACTTTGGAACTTTATTAGCGATTATTAATTATATTAAAAATACTAGGGATGTGCATATGCCATGTATGTTACATAAGCTAAATCGTTAGTATGTTTCAGCATGATTTTTAAATGCTGTTGGTTTCAAATAAGAAATCATTGCCGCTGGTTTCATCATATTAAAGTTTTGATAATGCTTTAAAAAAATAAGTGAGACTAATGATTTTCAATCTTTGCTTATTTGAATCTCCTGAAGAGTTTTTGTGTGTTTTTAATTCCAGTACCCAGGTGACACCCCAGAGCAAATACACAAGCATCATGGGACCATGACTCAGGCATCAACATTTTTTCAAGTTTCTCAGGTGATTCCATTGTGTAACCCAGTTTGAGAACCAATGATCTAGTCCTACATCTGTGCTGTCCATCCAATATGATAGCCATTAAACTAGTCAATATGGAGATGAGCTGTAAATTAAAAATATACACCAGATTTCCAAGATACAGTATTAAAACAATTGTTAAATATGTCATCAATAATCTTTTTCATATTATTACATGTTAAAGTAATAATATTTTGGATATTTGGATTAAATAAAACATATTCATAAAGTTAATTTCACCAACGTTGCTTTACTTTTTAATGTGACCACTAGAAAATTTAAAATTACGTATGTTCCTTGTATTCGTGGCTAACATTTCTATTAGATAGCATTGTTCCACCAAATTAAGGTATGTAAATAATTATTTTGATATTCATGTGACTTTACAAAACCTTGCTTAATGAAGTATGTGTTTTCATTCTAGAAAACTGGGTATAATGTTCTCTAAGAGGTTCATTTTTAAAGAAAAACCCTCTGTAGCACAATATTGGGTTTGTTGCACTATTTTTGCCATTGCATATGCAGAATAATGTATATGTATTTAATTTTATGATTATATTCTATTTTCTATTTTAAATGTCATACTGATGTAGTTTATTTAGAATTCAAAATTACAGGTACAACTAAATTGTGCAAAAGTCAGTTTATTGAAAATGTCAATCAATCACATTTTGTCAGTGGGATAAAAAAATTAAAGGGGAGAGGGAGGTAAAAACCTGTAAAGAATAACTGATTTTGTGCCTGCTAACCATCTTATTAAATTTTCATTTTTATGATAAAATATTCTTATAATAAGAAACACTTACATTGCCATTCTCTTTACTGAGTGGGCAATATTCTATCTGATACTGTGCAGGTTGAATTCTCTTGAATAGTATTAATTAAAAAATCATGAAGAAAAGAATGCTGCATATGAATAGTGTAGAGTTAATTATGTTGTAAGTTTGATTTTAACCCATTCCATGCAAGTACATTGGTTAAATTTACAAGGCATTATTCCAGGGTTTGTAATTAAAAAAAAAATCTGGCCTAGGATGTATTTTAACTTATTTCACATCTTCTATTATCATCATTATTATTTATCAGATGATAATTAACATCCATAACTGGAGGCCATTCCTTTTGATTTTATAAAAATTTTTCCTTTTCTGGTATTGAGTTTGCTTTCATCTCAGATTAATTTATTTCCCAGTCACTGTGCCAAAGCTTCTGAAATTAATATCTTCACAAATTCTCATGATAAAATAATATCCTGATTATTTAAAGATTACTAAAATGCCATGTATTTTCCCAAAATCACTTGCTTTTGTCAATCCTGGAGTTGGTTTACTCTCATCCATAGTGGAATATTTCATTCTCAGCCAAAAGGAAAAAGGTCACAACATGGCACAGGACAAACATGATGGCCATTTTTCTCCACCTGGTTAATGGTTTCCAACTCAATCATTCCTTGTCCTTTTATGAACCCAACCCCCCACCTTTTGTTATTTTGATGTTACTTTTTATGTACTTTCCACATAAATTTCAATTAGGTCAGGGAAATTTATCTCATTTTTTTTCTAATGCTAAAGTTAAATTTTCCTTTAAACAAAACAAAACAAAAAAAAACCCAGCCAGGACAATAAAGAGAAAACAAAGAACAAAGGAGCTTTTACATCTGAGTGGGCTGTAAATGCCTCTCCTGTCCCTCTCTTACTGTATCTTATAAACAGTAAAGCAAGTGAGTCCAAGGAGTGAAAGCGTTATTTTTGTTGATATTTACCAACTTCGCTCAAAATGTCTTTAATGCAACTCTGTTCCACTATTTTGCACTATACTAAACTGTGCAAAGCTGGGGGCAATAATAGAGGCAGGATTGGGAGAGTGCGCCCCCATCACCAACTTCCTGAACAAGATACAATTGGCCCAATCATTTATGTTCCTCCTCCCGCACTTGCCACATTCTGCCTTAAGTTATAGTTGCGGTTATTCATTTTATTCTAGGCTATTTGATAAATTCCCTGAGGGCAGGGATGCTGCCTAGGACATAATAAATGGCAATATTTGTAGATTAAATCGAATATTTTCCCCATTTTTACATGCTCCCAAAAGCCATAGGCATGCCCCAGAAGGAATTAAATAAACACACTGATTGAGTGCTATATTATGCACTTACTCTGAGACGGGGAATTATTTCAAAGGTAAGTTTTCTTAGGTTTCTCTTTCCTAGTAGCAAGTAAAGTGAATTGAATTGGCATCTATATTGGAATAAAATGTTCAGATGTGAATAAAAAGATGTGTTTTAAGAGTACAGCTAGAGCCGAACCGGTTTGGCTCAGTGGATGGAGCGTCGGTGGCCTGCGGACTGAAAGGTCCCGGGTTCGATTCCGGTCAAGGGCATGTACCTTGGTTGCGGGCACATCCCCAGTAGGGGGCGTGCAGGAGGCAGCTGATCGATCTCTCTCATCGATGTTTCTAACTCTCTATTCCTCTCCCTTCTTCTCTGTGAAAAATCAATAAAATATATTTAAAAATAAAAAAAAGAGTACAGCTAGAGTCTGTATTTACTTAATGGCTCATTTGGCATTTATTTCCAAATAATTAAAATATTCATGTTATTACATTTTTAGCACATTAGAGCTGAGACAAAAATTTTCTGATATCTCTTAAAACTATTTTTTAAATTTAATGTTATTACCTAGTAAACTGAGAAAATGCTTTCATAGTGCTAATATCCAGGCTCTTGTTTTTGCCATTGGTATTGCCTCATACATAATAGTAGCTGCCATTTATTAAGACCCTACTATTTGTTGGATGCTTTACCCAGTTTTATTTAGTTTTTCATAACCTTACAAGTTAAAGACTATAATCCCAATTTTTCAGGTTCGGATGATAATTAATTTATATAATCTTCATGATCTTGCAAGATATATTTGTCAGGGTTCTCCAGAGAAACAGAACTAACATCTATCTATCTATCTATCATCATCCATCCATCTATACATAGAGAAAAGACAATTATTTCAAGGAATTGACTCACATGATTATGGAGGCTGGCAAGTCCAAAATCCGAAGGGTGGGCTGGTAGGCTGGAGAACAAGGGAAGAGTTGCAGTTCAAGTCCAAAAGCAATCCGTTAGCACAATTCCTTTTTTTTTTTAATCTTCACCCGAGGATATTTTTCCATTGATTTTTAGAGAGAGTGGAAGCAAGAGGGAAAGACAGAGAGAAATATTGATGTGAGAGAAACACATCGATTGATTGCCTCCTGCATGCCCCCTGACCAGGGCCTAGGCAGGGGAGGAGCCTGCAACCGAGCTCTGTGCCCTTGATCAGAATCAACCTGGGACCCTTAGGTCAGCAGGCTGACGCTCTATCCACTGAGCCAAACCAGCGAGGGCAGCACAATTCCTTTTTATTCATGTTAGGTAAGTTTTTTTCTATCAGGGCCTTCATTGACCCAAAGTCCACTGATTTAAATGTTAACCTCACCTTAAAAAAAAAACTACATTCCTAGTAACGTCTAGAATATGTTTGACCAAATATCTGAGTACTTTGGCCAGCTAAATTGACACATAAAATTAACCACCAACAAGGTAAACATTATAATTCTATGTAATAGATGAGCACAGTAAGGCCCAGAGATATTAAGTAAATTGCACAATATCAGTTTATTTTGGAGCATATGGACTTTATGAAAAGGGTTTCTGTCTTTCAAAGTCCATGTGTCTTTCACTATGTATACTACTTCTCAAATTAAGTTTATTGATAGAGTAGAAATAAGTTCTTCCAGGGCCAAATTCATTTTAAAAGAATTATTTAGTGACTGTAGCAGTACATTTTAGAGGTCTAATTTATCCACTAATAAATATTTACCAAGGATGATGACCGAGAAATAGAGTCTGTCATAACGCTAGGAAATCCTCCTTTTCTTCAAAATCACTAAAATCTTTCCATGCTTTCCATTCCTGCTGCCATCACTTAAATTTAGAACCCTACTACTTCTTACCTAGAATATATACTAGGTAGAGCATTTCCTGTCTGTAGTCTTTATATGCCTAAATTCTGACTACCACAGGTCACTCTCCACCAAATTTTAGTATTTCTCAATTATCCATTAAAGAAATGCTAAAATTTTGAAGTTAAACATTAAAAATGATGTTGAACTTCAACTACTCTTCCAACTGTCATTTGCACTATTCACTATGAACAATACACTCAAGGTTAAACTTGTTCACAACAGGGTTCATGAGCTCACCTATTATTTGATATATTTTTTAAATTTTTATTTGTTTGCTACTTATGTCTTTGTATTCCCCTTCCTTGCCAGGTGATCTTATCTTCTGTCTCTAGCTCTTATACTTCCAAGCTTCTCAAATAAGTTTTTCTCTTCACCCCAGCCAGCAGCAACACCCTGTCCCTCAATTGCTCAGGAGTATAGTTAAGGTTTGCAGTTTGGGGTATGGGGTTATTACTATCTATGCACTCTCCTTATCTGTGCAAAGGGAGGGCTGGAATCAGTTCCGTAAATGTAATCCCTAACCCAAATGTAATGGGTTCCCCAATATCAGAGGATGCCCTGTATCCTGCACAGAGACTTTGCCAAAGTAGATGCTCAATAAATATTCAACACATTAATGAATGAACCAGCTTAGGAAACTTCAGTTGGTGGGACAAGGGCAAACTCGCCTCTCAGTGAGGAGGGACTCCTGGCCCTTTCTACCTTCCTCCTTTTTATTGGTCGAGGGTCCAAGCCCATTTTGCACCCCGCCTTCCCCCAAGGGACAAGCAGTGCGCATGCCCTGTATCCATAGCCGCCTTTGGGAACACCGCCTGCTTGGCTCCGCCCCCACCCAGGGCTCC
>NW_005354874.1:236921-255279 GCF_000412655.1 Myotis brandtii
CAGGTGGCGGGGGCCGCGACCCTCGCCCGGGAGGGAAAGTGAGCAAACTTCCCTCCAGTAACTTTATGGAGCGAGTTCCAGGGACCGACGCCCAGTCCCGGTCGTCGCAGCGCCCCGGCTCATGCTGGTGGGATCCTGGGGGTTCGGTTGTCTTTCTGGTCCTGGAGCTGGCCCACCAGGCGCTTAGCGGCATTCATGGTCCATTTCGCTGTTAAAATAGAAAAAAACGAGTTTGGATATTTGCTCTCTTGGGAAGAAAAGACTGAAACTGTCCGGTCTTTGTATCTCAAAGGAAGTATTGTTAGGACATGCTGGGGACTCCTGTTTATGAAGCAGCCTATTGTCCTGTGTGCTTGGAAAAAGCCAGCGAATTCTATTATTAGCCTGAAAAAGACAACGGGAGATAATTGTGCTTTCTTTTTCTTTTCTTGTTAAAAATAGCCTCGGCCGTCTCGCCAAATCCTGGAATCCAGTAGTCCCCAAAACTGGCTCCACAGGGGAATCTCTTGGGAGTTTTAAAACTCCGTGCTCAGATCACGCCCCACGTTAATTAAACTCGATGTGTATTTTAAAGATGCCCGGATAACTCCTGGATGCCACAGTGTGGGAACCGCCGGTTTCATAGAAAAAAATCAAGATGTTAGTTTCACCAAGTGTTCAGTTCGTAGTTGGTGAGATGAAACTCGATAGCTTCGTTTTCCATGGACAGGAACTCACAAAGGGCGGTTTGTTTCCCACTAGGGATGGAGGGGAGCGTCTCCACTGTTTCAAACTTTAGTTTAGCTGAACTACAACCTGACTCCGGCGGCGTCCAGAACTTTGTTCTGACTGGTGTTTTGAATTTCTGTGGGGTTACCAAGCCCACTCTCTCTGGTCCCTGCAAAAGCCAAAGGGTTTCCTCTTCTTTTAACCCCCTCTGTACCCCCTTCTCCTCTCCCTCCCCCCACTCTCCTCTTTTAACCTTTTCCTAGCCTCTGGGAGGATCCTCTCCCAGGCTGTCCTGGCTTTAAAGGGTTATTTGGGGTTCTCCTAGCAACGGGGTCTCCAGGGGAAGTGGGCGGGTCCGTGCCTTTGGGTGCCTGAGTAGGGCTACCTTTTCTGAAGATTTTGAATCCCCATTTTCAGTTCTTGATCTCAGCGCAGGTAAGGGTGAGTGATACAGTTCCAGGTTTGTTTGTTTGTTTGTTTTTTCTCCTAAGTAATTACAGAATTATTTAATAATGCTCTCATATGAGGTGATGCTGCTGGCGGCTGTGTTGTCCTCTGAATATTCATGCCCCTCCTCCGTCTTTGCTCTGAAAACTTGTTTAACAAAGTTCCAAAATAAAGTGGGAACAATTAAAAAAACAAAACAAAAAAACGACACACACAAAACCAGTCCTCCTGCGGGGCACACAAACCTAAGAATTGTATCATCATTTGTCGAAAGTCCTAAAACCTTACAGTTAAGAAATTTTTAAAAGTGAAATATAATCCTACAGCCATGCAAAAAATCCTTTGATAATTTGTGGCCCCAAAAAAAAAGTCAAATGTCAATATCAGCCTTTAATTTGTTTTGTTCCTAGAAAGTTTTTTCCCATAATTCTTTACAAAAAGTTAAACCACTTGTAATGTTACACTTTAAAGTAACAAAGGAAAGGCACAGTTTACAAAATCGCCCACTCCTTTTCTTCCCCAAGGCACACACATCCAAACAAAGATGCATTTTAAAAATATTAATTCTTTTATGCTCAAAACAGATATTTGGTAGTCATCTAATTGTAGTTTGCCTTGCAAGAAACTGTTCTGAACAAAATAGCATAAAAATATGTCACTCATGTCAGGCTTTTTGTTTTTTTTGAAACCCTTTTAACTTTACTGCGTAAATAATTGCAATTCAATCACTGAATTCCCAAATGCTTTTGGTAGTCCAGTGATTCGGAGCATGTATGGGATGTTGAAGAGTTTTTTTTCTTGCTAATATCTCTTGTAAATTTCAGTTAACTTGGCTATCAAGCAAGTTATTTAAGGCTCATTTTTCCAATTTCACTCTGAGAAAAGAATAATGATGGAAAATACTCTCATTTGCTGGACCCTGTAGTTCAACAGTATTGCCAAGTTGCTAAGATAGTAACCTCTCACCTGATCTTTCCTGTTTTCATTGCTTGTTTAAAAATTGAGGCCTTCTAAGCAGGCACAGTTATGAATTTCTATTGTTTCTATGCTTTTAAACATTTTAAAATAAAAAGCAATTATCTTTGTTGTAGACATTTTCCAGAAACACCTCCCCCCAAAACACACACACACACACACACACACACACACACACACACACAAAAGATTAAGAAAGTAAAAACCACAGTCACATTACCCAGAAATAAACCTACTGCTCATTAGATGAAGTTCTTCCATTTGTCCCTTTTTATTTGTCTGCACAGACATATTTTTAAATATTGCCCCTTCACTTAATATATTACAGATTTCCTATGCCTTTAACTCTTACTTGAAAATACAATTTTTAATGATGGATATGCCCAAGTTTAACTTGCTTTCTGTTGTTTGACATATATCCATTTTTAGTAGTTGAGAATATGGTATTAAACACTGGTTGCAAATCCTAGCTCGACTACTTCCAATCTCAGTGACCTTAATTATGTCATTGCATTTCCTTATGATTGCTTAGAATGAAGGTGATAAAGGTGGCCACAATGGAATGAAGGAAGGTCCTCAACAGTCTGACGCAGGAGGTAGGCTCAGAAAGTAATAGACATGCAGGCAGAGCTGGGCTAAATGCCCTTGTCTGAAAGTCTCAGTGTGTCTGACTTGTTTGGGTTAGATTTAAAAAGAAGAATTCCTCAGGCAGAGGTGAAGTCTTTTATGGCTTGAGGCATGTTGCCAAATTGCTTATGCCTAGATACACTGATTCCCTTTAGCATAGAATGATCTTCCCATGATGCCAACATCTCAATGTTAAATCTTTCCTAATTTTCTATAAAATATGTCGTCTTTTTTTTTTTTTTTGGTAGATAGTGAAATTAGTTTTTTGTTTTACCTTTTGAGAGTTTATTCAGGTACTTTGCCCATTTTACTCTTACCTGATGACTTTTATAAATGATTTTAAATACTTGTTTTATATAAAGAGTATTGTGCCTTTATCATATTTGAAGTGATTATCCCCCCCCCTCCGCCCCCAGTCATAATTTGTCTTTTACTTTATGGTGTTTTTCAAACAACGTTATATTTTCATTTTTATACAGTCAGCTCTCTATATCTTGTCCTTTATGATTTTTCCTTGTGAACATTTTTGTGTTTGGAAAATCCAGAGGTGAAGTGAGTGAAACAAAATTTTGGAAATATATTAGTTTTTACATTTAATTCTATATTAGTATATAGATATGATTTGTCTTATACCACCTTCTATCCCTCCCCCCCTCCATCTCCCCTCTCCCCTTCCCCAGCTAGCCAATTCTATCAGCACCCTTTGTTAAATACATACAGTCCATCCTTTCCTCACTGGTTAGTAGTCTTTCCTTAATTATATTTTAAGATATTAACTAGCTTTGGGGTCTATTCTGTTTTATGCCTTATGCATCAATGCATTGATTTCTAATCTTAATCAATGCCAGATCAATTTTTGTTTGTGTGTTTGTTTTTAATTTAAATTCTTTATTGTTTAAAGTAT
Source organism: Myotis brandtii (assembly GCF_000412655.1). NCBI lineage: Eukaryota > Metazoa > Chordata > Mammalia > Chiroptera > Vespertilionidae > Myotis > Myotis brandtii. The sequence goes on from NW_005354874.1 coordinate 240,583, forward strand.
TACATAAGTCTCCTTTTTCCCCCATTGACTTCTCCCCGGCCGCCCCCCACCCCAGCACATGCCCCCCCCCAAGGGCAAGCCCCCACTACCCCAGTGTCTGTGTACATTGGTTATGCTAATACGCATGCATACAAGTCCTTTGGTTGATCTCTCGGCCTCCCTCCCCCTCCTCTGCCTGCTCTCTGAGGTTAGACTGTTCAGTGTTACCTTGTCTCTGGATTTATTTTTGTTCATCAGCTTATGTTGATCATTATATCCACATGAGTGAGATCATGTGATATTTATGTTTCTCCAACTGGCTTATTTCGCTTAGCATAATGCTCTCCAGGTTCATCCATCCTGTTGCAAATGGTAAAGGTTCCTTCTTTTTTATAGCAGTGTAGTATTCCATTTTGTAAATGTACCAAAGTTTTCTGATCCACTCATCTGCTGATGGGCACTTAGGCTGTTTCCAAATCTTAGCTATTATAAATTGTACTATGAACATAGGGGTGCATACTAGTATATCCTTTCTGATTGGTGTTTCTGGTTTCTTGGATTTGGTCCTAGGATCACTGGGCCAAATGGCAGTTCCATTTTTAATTTTTTGAGAAAACGCCATACTGTTCTCCACAGTGGCTGCACCAGTCTGCATTCCCAGCAGTGCAAGAGGGTTCCTTTTTCTCCGCATGCATCCTCGCCAACACGTGTTGTGTCGTTTGTTGATTTGTTGATGATAGCCATTCTGATAGGTGTGAGATGGTACCTCGTTGTTTTGATTTGCCTCTCTTGGATGATTAGTGACATTGACATGGAGTCAAGACAGTCTCTTCAATAAATGGTGTTGGGAAAATTGGACAAATACATGCAAAAAAAATGAAACTAGACCACCAACTTACACCATACACAAAAATAAACTCAAAATGGATAAAGGACATAAACGTAAGAGGGGAAACCATAAAAATCTTAGATGAAGCCATAGGCAACAAAATAGCAGGCATTTGTTGTAGCAGTATCTTTACCGATACAGCTCCTAGGGCAGTGATGGCAAACCTTTTGAGCTCGGAGTGTCAGCATTTTGAAAAACCCTAACTTTGGTGCCGTGTCACATATAGAAATTTTTTGATATTTGCAACCATAGTAAAACAAAGATTTATATTTTTGATATTTATTTTATATATTTAAATGCCATTTAACAAAGAAAAATCAACCAAAAAAATGAGTTCACGTGTCACTTCTGACATGCCTGTCATAGGTTCGCCATTACTGTCTAGGGCAATGGAAACTAAGGAGAAAATAAACAAATGGGACTACATCAAAATAAAAAGCTTCTGCACAGCGAAAGAAACCATCAACAAAACAACAAGAAAGCCCACTGCATGGGAGAACATATTTTCCAATGTTATCTTCGATAAGGGTTTCATCTCCAAAATTTATAGGGAACTCATACAACTTAACAAAAGGAAGATAAACAATCCAATCAAAAAATGGGCAAAGGACCTAAATAGACACTTTTTGAAAGAAGACATACAGAAGGCCAAGAGACATGAAAACATGCTCAATGCCAGATCTTTTTAATGTAGATTTAGAATATATAGAAATACCTGGTAGAGCAAATCACACTATTCTTTTTAAAAAATCATAATGACATGCATCTGCCCTTAGATAAAGATTATTATCTTGCTATCATGAATATATTCATGAAGTTTAAGAATACTGAAAGAGAGGCATCAGTCTGGAATGTTAGCAGTCCCTTTGTATAGTCACTTTGGGGAAAGTTCCCATGCTCTCACGGTTCAAAGATTTACCTGTTTTATCTACTCTCCCCAGAATCAATGTTCAGTCTGGCTGGGCCCTGGGACTGTCAGCCAGAGCTCACCAGTGTTGAGTTGGGCAGGGCATCCAGGGATGTAGGTCTTCTCAGACAGCCTTTACTAACCTTTTATGAGCTTGCCACCCTTTCACCGCCAGTTTTTGAGCAATCTGGAGTGCTTCTCAGCTTTCCTCAGACAGTGTAGTGTTTCACTCTTTCAGGTCTGCTAAGTTGCTACTTGTCCTTTGCTTTCCACTTCCATGATTGTGTTTCTTTAAGTTCTTGGGTCTCTGTCTTTTAGAAAGATCTCTTTACTGCCATTTCAGTGGAGTTTAGAGAGAGGATGTGTTGATATACCTTCCATCTTCATCTGGAAGACTCTGCCGATAAATGCTTAGAACTAAGAAATGCCCAATTATGTTGTATTTTTACTTTTTGGCAAGGACTGTCGCCTACATGTAGTGTAGTCAATGTTTCTGTTAAGGGACGTAAAAGCTTATTCAACTTGTCTCCTAGCAGAGGTATGTATATCTCTTTTTTTTTCCATCTAAGTTCTAGTATTCCCTGTTAGGGTTCTTAGGTATTTATGACTCTGTTGTTGTTGTAATGCATTCTTCATATTGGCTATTTGCTGGTGTAAATGGTTGTCGATTTTTGTATATCTATTTTATAGCTGGCTCTTATTCTAAGAGCTTTGTGGTTTATTCTTTTGGGTTTCTAGTTATATAATCAATTGCAGATAATGACACTTGTGTCTACTTCCTAATAATTATACCTTTTATTTTGGTTTTCATGGCTGGCTGCACTAGTGTTAGCATTTTGGAACATAATCAAATAATAATGGCAATAATGTACCAAATTGTGTTGTTCTTTATTTTAATAGGAAAAACAGTGGTATAATATTGGCTCTTGGTTTTATCATAACACCTCATGAGGACCAAATAAATTTGTCCTTTTATTTCCAGTTTACATAGAGGTATTTTTATTTTTTAATGGACAGGAATTGAATATTGGCAAATTGCTCTTAGCATCTGAAGTTTATCCCTGTATTTCCTGCTGATTTGAGTCCCAAATAGTAAACTGGAGTAAATCCTTCCTTTTGGATAAGTCTTTAGAAAAACAAATTCAATTCATGAGAAAATTGAAAGATAACACATTCAGTGCATAATCATGTTCTCTGAGGTGAAGGTATGGTGGGATACAGTCACAGGGCTTTTTCAAAAGAAAATACTCCAAGTTGCTAAATTCAACAGTCAGTTCTCTATCTGTACCTGTTAGCAGCATTGGATATAATGGGTCATTCCCTTTTCTTTACGACATGCTTTCTTCATTCAATTTTGAGGATACCACAACTCTCCTGCTTTTCCTCCTATACCACTGCCCCACTGGTTTCTTTTCAGTTCTGAGTTTCTTAAAATTTGTGTTGTTATTTTTTTCTCACCAACCTATTGTTTGGGAATACTTCAAGGCTCAGTTCTTGCATAACAGTTGTCCCAGTTGTAAGACTTTCATAAAATGCATGTTGCTGCTTAAGACTCCCAGATGTGTATTCCCCACTCCAGGCGCACATACCTAACTACTTTTTTGGCTTCTTCACTTGAGCATGTAAAATATGCCTCAGTTTTAATAAGACTGAACCTGGAAAGTTCTGATCTTTCTCTGTAAACCTGTTCTCCCTGTGACCTGCTCTAATTTGCCTCCATTTTTTCAGCTTATTCAGTCAAAAACCTTGAAATCCTCCTGATTTTTCTTTTTCTCTCCATTATTCTTTTTCTCTCCCACTCTACATGCAGGCTGTCAGCAAATCCTGCTGTTTTATCTTCAAAATATTTCCAAAATCTTGTCTTCAAATAAATTCAGGAGTTCAACCTTTTTCCCACCTCTGCTGTTAGCTAGTACCTTTGTCCTAGTCTCCAGGACCTCTTGCCTGGATTACTGCCATGGCCTCTTCTTTCTCCTCTTCTGGCTTCCCTTTAATCTGTTATCAGTGTAACAACCAGAGTGACTTTTTTTTTTTTTTTTTTAAAGAGAACATAAATCAGATTACACTTAAAATCCTCAATGGCTTTCCATGTCACTAAGAATAAAAGTCAGATTTTTCATAAAAGTTCACAGAGCAGATACAATCCAGTTACCAGTAATTCTGACCTCTTTCCCTCCCTCTCAGATGTTCTCGATTCCAGGCATCCTTACTTACCTCCTTGCTCATCTTGGAACAGGTCAGTCTTGTTCCCATTGTTTTATCTTTGTGCTTGGTTTTCCGATTTGCATATTTTCAAAAACATATATCTTTTCCTCTGATACATTTGTTGGCCAATTCTCTCACCTCCTTTGAGTCTTCACTAAAATAGCTCCATGTCAGTGAGATCTGTCCTGATTAAACTTGCAAGCTTCGCCTTGTGTCCTCGGAATACTCCACTTTTTCCATGGCATCTATTACTTTCTAAATTACTATATGACTTATTTGTTTGTTTCTGGTGAGTTGTCTCTTTCTCCCTCTTCTAGGCTATAAGTTCCATGTCTGCTCATTAATGTGTTCCAAGTGTCTGGTACATAGAAGTTGCTCAATAAATATTTTTGAATGAGTAAATGTAGGCTGCCTTCTCCCCATCTCTGACCCATGAATTTCTCATAAAGCAGTCTAATGCTTTGGCATCTGTGGATCCAACATAGATTATTTAGCATCCCACCAGCAAGGGAGAAGTTCCAGAACATGTAACATTTATAATGGAAATAATACATAGAGTGGTTGTGAGGATTGAATAAGATGATGTCTATAAAGTCCTAAACTGTGCCAGTGTATAGGAGAAAGTCACTTAACTGTCAGAAAAGCCTAGCCAGTTATCTTGATTCACGTCTGAATGACATGAATTGTATTGTAGAACATGCTCTCTTTGGATTTCAGTTTTTAATCAAGGGTGGGCAGTGGCCTCATATTGGGAACTTTTCAAATTTATGGCTGAGCCCCCTGGTAAATATCAGTGATGTACTGTTACAATATTTATTCTTTAACCAATCTGTTAAAGTGGAATGTAGTAACCATTTGTTTTCTCCTTCTGTACTTTCTTGCTGTTCAGGACATCTATTCATCTCTCATGGCCCCTTTAATCCTTTTTTTCTCCTGAGGTTCTAGCTGAAGTAAGTTCTTTTAAGATGATTTTGAAACATTTTAGAGCCACAGAGAATCATATAACTGTACATGGAACTAAATCCACAAAATCTAAGACTCTCAGTTCTTTACCTTCAATTTCCCAGACAAGAGTACATTGTAGTCATCCCTATAGCAATCATTTTAAAGTTTTGCTTACAGTGTTTTTAGAGTTTCCTTTTGTATCCAGGTCCCAGAATATCTCAAAAACATCAGACTTCCTTTCCTTCTCTTTTAATAGAGCAAGAAATGTTTGCATAGTTTGTACTGTTACAGTCACTGCGCAAGTAAGTGGTATCAGTGTGCAAGAAAAAGATGATTATTAGAGATCATGTAAGCATAGAGGGTAAACCAAAGATGTACCTCTATAAATGCATAAACCCAATAATAGCTGCTATGTAAAAGCACAAAAATATGAAAATTTCCACTTTTTTCCTCTCAAGTCATATCTAGTTTCCTTTTTTTTTTAATCTACTTAATTTTTCAGTAATAGCACGGATGGGGAAAAAGTAGGTTTATAGTTCATATGGAAAACTAATATAAGAATAAACTCTATTTAGCATATTCACAACTGTAAACCTACTTTTGACCCACCCTGTGTATCAGCAAGAGTGTTCCTACATTCAGTTAGAGGGTATAAACATTTTAGTCATGGTTACCATACAGCACCACTCTTCTGAATGCATTACACTAGAGTTTGCCTTGCCTTTGAAAAGATTAGCATTGTATCTGGGTTTTGTTATGGTGAAGACTCTTTTGCAAATATCACTGTTACAACCTATTTTATTTGAACACTTTACAGTCAGTCCTATTGGTCAAAGCTGAATGGAAAGCACTGACCTGCATTTCTGCTGCTGTTTAGGCTATTAATGGATAGCCCAGTTAGAATACACACCTTGTTTTTATAGTTCTATACCTGGTTTGGGGACCTGTGTAAGTATTTGTTTTGTATGTAGATTTTTTTAAAATTAGCATCTTTCTTATATTCATCCAGTTTTTTGGAAGTAGTTATCTTGCCTACCCTGCACCAGCAAATATGCCTGCTTTATCCTGAGGGACTAATTTTGGCCTTCAGCTATTATTATACTTCAGATGTCTGGAAAGACCAGGGATGGATGGATGGAGATATATATATATATATATAGACTAGCACCTATTTTCATACCTTTTGTTCATGGAAAATGTAGTGAAAAGTTGGCTGTAATAGTCAGACTACATTTAGATATGTTATTGGAAGGGCTTATTCAGAAATGATCTACAGTCCTAATTCTTAACTAAGGTTACAGCAGACATCTCTTCCCAAATAACCTTATTGTCAACATTAAAAAGGTGAGAAGCTACTCAGTAGCACCTCCTGCTCCAGATACAGGTTTAGGCTCCAAACAGCTGTTGCTAGCTACACACACCCCTTTCTCTTGCACAGCCCTTCCACCCACTCCAGAGTGCTCCCTCCCTCTACCCTCTCCTGTGGCCTCCGGAGACAGAGTGAGTGCTAGGAGCTGGCACCCATCTGCTGGAGACTGGGCAGCAGCTGTGGAGGAAGAGTACACAAGTACAGTCATTCTGATGCCTACATCTACCCCTCCTCCAGGTGGTTCAGCACATTTTCATAAACACTGTAGAAATTCTTTATGTGAATTAGATTTTGTACCTAATTTAATGCTATTCAATAAGTATTTCTGTGGGACCTATGGTATTAGCCCATGCTTACCTGAAAGTCTGGGTTACTTTATTATCTGCTTAATCTTGTCAGTGCCATGAAAGATTCCTCAAAGTGCCAAAATTGATCCTGAAATTTTGGTTAGCATACATCTCCTGTCATGTACTTAAAATCATCACCAGGCAATGATATACTCTTATCTGGTGGGTGTTGGATAGGGATGTCAACATACAGCGGTGTTTGGGTTCGCTTCTAGGAAAATCAGATGCTCAAAATGGGGACAGCCTGTATTTTGATTTTACAGTCTTTCTAAAATAATACATAATTATTGAGTGTAAAGTAATTATGAGGATAACAATCCTGTTGACATGCACACCCCCTAAAATCTTTTTAAGAATGAAGCTGAGAATGTGTTTCAACACCAGCTCTTTTATTAAAATGAAAAGTTCCTGTTGATAGATTAAATATTTCTTTTGTCTGGACTTCTGCAAAATCCTAACCTAAACTTTATTTCCAACAAACTCTTTTCTACTACTTAGTAGAAAGATTTTGATGGTATATAATATCAAACACTGTACTATATAGAACTAGTATATAGGAAGGTGTTAAAATGATATGGAAGAGGGCAGGTTCTACCTAATATGCCTCTCTTAAGTGAAGGAAAAAGTGAACAACAAATTCTTTAAATGTTGGCAGCTCTGCTTGGGGAACAGCAGACCTTGCTGTGGAAATGTGATACAGGAGGAAGTAAATTATCAGAGAGAAATATTTGCTTTTTTGCTGGTTTATGTGACGTTTCTAGGGACATTTGTCTTATCGATGTCCATTTAAATTTTTCTCAAGATCTTCAAAAGAAGGTGTCATTCATTGCTATATCTTAACACCTGTGTTCTGTGAATTTTCTGAGATTGGGGCAAAGCTAAGATATTAAACAGTGTCATAGAACAAATAGAATTTAATTTTTGTGGTAGAGATTGTCATGTTTCTCCATTCTGTCTGTCTGATTTACACAAAAGTCTTTGTAATGAATGGTTGAGAATTATGCTTTGAGAATTAGTTATTGTTTACTAGAAGAGTAAAACCAAAAAGCAGATATTTTGATCACTTACACTTTTTATATTTTTTTAAAATTTTTTTATGTATATGTATATATTTTACTGATTTTTTACAGAGAGGAAGGAAGAGGGATAGACAGTTAGAAACATCGATGAGAGAGAAACATCGATCAGCTGCCTCCTGCACACTCCCGACTGGGTATGTGCCCGCAACCAAGGTACATGCCCTTGACCGGAATCGAACCTGGAACCCTTGAGTCCGCAGGCCGACACTCTATCCATTGAGCCAAACCGGTTAGGGCGACTTTTTATATTTTTTAAAAATCTAGTGGCTTACCACCAATCACACAAAATTCAAAACCTCCTATAATATCAGTGGTTCTCATATTTTTTGGTCTCAGGACTCCTATACTCTTTTAAGTATTTTGAGAAGCCCAGAGAGCTTTTATTGTATCTGTTGCTATTTACTGGAATAGAAGTGAAAACAAAAAAACTTTAAATATTTACTTATTTGTTTAAAAATAAACAAACATTGTTTTGAAGAAAATTCGGCTTTACCCAAATGAGTAGCTGGAAAAGGAAGGGGTATTTTAATAGCTTTTTCAGATAATTGTGGTTATTATTTGATACTTCATCAAAACTTGAATAGCAGTTTCTTAAAGGTTACTTGCCATGTGGAATCTAAAACCATTGGTGAACTTTGCTCCTGTTTACTAGAATCCATTGGTTTGTCTTGTACTCTGAATGGACCTTTTACCCATGTGTGCATGATTCTATAATGTAATTGCATTGTTATTGGAACACATTGGTTCACTGAGTTATGGAACTCTCAAATGTTGACATGTTTCGAGATATATATATGCCTAATATGCAAAGTGTCCCTTTGGGAGTTCGACCGACCGGGAGGTCAGTCGCTTGCTGTGACTTGTGCTGACCACCAGCGGCGGCACAGAACGAAGGAAGGCCCTGGCCGGCAGCCAGCATCTGGGGAAGGGAGGCCCCGGCCAGTAGCCGGCAGCTGCTAGGGACCCTACCCGTGCATGAATTTTGTGCACTGAGCTTCTAGTACAGTGGTTCTCAACCTTCTGGCCCTTTAAATACAGTTCCTCATGTTGTGACCCAACCATAAAATTATTTTCGTTGCTACTTCATAACTGTAATGTTGCTACTGTTATGAATCGTAATGTAAATATCTGATATGCAGGATGGTCTTAGGCGACCCCTGTGAAAGGGTCGTTCGACCCCCAACAATATCTGAGCAGGATGGTCTTAGGAGACCCCTGTGAAAGGGTCATTCGACCGCCAAAAGGGTCGCGACCCACAGGTTGAGAACCCCTGCTCCAGTACAATATAAAAAATTACATTTATTTAATATCATCACCAGTCTCATCAGAAACAGTCTTTAACCATTGGGAAGCTCATGGTGGCTTAATAAGTATTTTCAAAATTCTAATTTTTGCTTAAAGGTTTGAATGTTATCATTATCATTGGCAATAGTTTTCCTTAAAATGACAGGCTCACTTTATTCACTTTTGAGAAAATGGCTGCTAAATACCTAAGTGTGAATGACACACTTTGCGTGTTTTCTCAAGTACAGTAGTGTTTCATGGAAAAAAATAAAAAGGTGGCTTGTTCAGCTCTAACACAAACAGTTGCACAAGTATTTTTTCTCAAGGCAATAATTGTATTTCAGTTTCACCAGAAACGCTTTAAATATACTTCCATTTCATCACAGAGAACATTAAAAAAAATCTGTGTACTCGAGGATCGAGATTTGATGGTTAGTAATTTGCACTGCTTATCTCCCATGAAACAGTACATTGATAATGACAGGAATGCACAATACCTAATCTGTTCTCACATAAGCTGTTTCACCACTGTTCCTAATCCCCCAGGTGTGAATGGGGAAGGAAAGGCAACTTGACTGGTCCTTCAGTGCCTGTTCCCTTTGGCTGCTCAGAGTCCACTGGAGTGACTTTCAAGTGGCCGAAGAACCAGTGGCATCAATAGTAAAAAAGAAAAAAGCACAGAGCCAGACTGTGGAGCTCTTGGAGAAAACCCTCCCTTTTCTGGTGGAGCAGAGAGAGAGCTCTTCCTGTGAGGGCTTTTGGTTGTGCTTCACCACTACCAGATGGCCCTGGGAGGTTTCAGAGGGCTTCAGCCACTTGTGCCAGCTTCAGATACCTTCTTACCTATTGTGATCAAAACCTAATTAAAATCATTCACAGTTTAAACAACAGGCGCAAAACAGATGTATTTACCTCATTGCACCTTCCAAAACATACACTTTTATAAAAAAACCAGTTGAGCTTACTTGGAAATTCAAGCTGTCTTTTATTTTTTGCCAACACACAATTCAAGCCATTACTTTACAATAGTTTGTTTACATTATCAACCTTACTAAAATTTTTAAAAATTATTGCTGGTGGTAAAAGTTTCCTTTCATAAACACACCAGCCAAGCAAGAGACTTTCCAGCCATGGCTAGGACATTCAGCTACCCCACTATTGGTATTACCATCTCCTTTTATTCTTACACTCTAATATTGTAAGAGAATATATAATTTTTAGGGGGAAAAACTTAACACTGGTTCTTAGTAAAGCACTGGAGACACACACGTGTGAGTGTGCTTGGCTACTTGCGCTGCGCTCTGCAGTAATTGGAAACGCGACATTGCCCATCCCTAAGCAGTGAGGCTTGTTTGCGGTGTAGGTGTGAGTTTCTAGACTGTTCATATACTCAGCCCTGTACACAAAGCCTGTTTTATTACTTTGTTTGAAGAGGGGGGGTGTCTAATGTAGTGGGAATTCATCCATTCAATGTTAAGTACAGACAAAACATATTTCAAAGCCACATATTAAAGTCTCTTTAATTATCCATTTTTTAGATTATTCATATGACTGCTTTCCTCCTTTTACATGAATTGCTGAGCATTTATTATCCTTTCCAGTTCATTAAGTCACTAAAATTCTCTACTGGTGCTATAAATAAATATGCCAGACCATGCATTGAGACTAGTTGATAAAGGCAGCTTTGTCCTAGTAATGGAGTCTTTTGCTCCTGGTTGACCCACACTTCTCTTTGAATATGTGAATATATTACATTAAATTTTAGACTTCTAATGAAGCAAAGCCTTGCTTTCAGTACATGTGGAGACTTGCTTTAAGTCCTGCTTTAGTACTTTCAGTTGGTCTAGCTGCAAGTTGAGTGCAATATTATAAAACCACATTTGTGTTTAGACATGTTCAGAAGAGCCTCGGGACACATTTAATGTCTAGATTCTTTACTACTGTACCTTGTATAGGCCTATATCTCAGACAGCTGAAAACATCATAGACCTCAGTTGCAGACCATTTTAGCCCAGGACAAGTTGTATTCCACAAATGCAATCTAGGGTTCTAGATAGACTTGGCAGTGTTGGACTTTATCCTTCCTGTTACTTACTGATTGAAAGCTAGGTGTGGGTGTGGTGCTGTTAGTTCTTGTTGGGAGATTCAGCCCTCAGAGAAATCAGTCTAATCAGACAACACGAGGCAAGATGAATGTGGGAAAGTGCTACAAGAAGTCTAGAAGTGCAGGGAAACCTTCCTTGAGGTGTCTTTGGAATGCACTGTGAAGGATGCATAGGCTTCTGATAGGTAAGGGTTGTAGGGGAAAAGGGGCAGTGAGCTCATTCACGGTATTGGAATATACTTGACCTTTGAACAACATGGGGGTTGGGCACCTGTCCCCTGTGCAGTGAAAATCTGGATATCACCTTTGAATTCCCAAAACCTTAACTACTGTTGACTGGAAGAGTTTCCAATAACAGTCAATTAATAAATGTATGTTAAATGTGTTATAAACTGTATTCTTACAATAAAGTAAGCTAGAGAAAATAAAATGTATTAAGAAAATCACAAGAAAGAAAAAGTAATTTATAGTAGTTATTGAAAACAATCCACATATAAGGGGGCCCACATTTTTCAAACCTGTGTGGTACAAGGATCAACTGTAGCCTTGTTTGCATTGTGAGTGAATGAAGAGGACTAGGCAAAGAGCTTAGAGCCAGATCATGGAGATCCACAATGCATCACAAACCATGTGTCTTCCTCTCACTGAGAAAGGGAAGCAGAATTTCTTCTCCTCCTGGATAGATGCTTGGTCTGCAGTCCTGGCAAGATTCTGATAAACCCATCCTCACCTAACATGGTAACCTCTGGGAAGAGCAGCATAGAGTAAGGAGCTGGTTAAGACTTCACCACATACCCCTTAATAAATATCCCTTTTCATTTTCTTCTTCTTGTGGTATTTTAAATTTTATGAAAGAGTATTACCTTAAGAAAACTGACCTCAACCAGGTCTCCCATATAAACTTTTTTAGTGGATGATGGCATCCTTACTGCTGGCTACCAAAAAATTCTTATATATTGATCACCATTTTCAGAGACTATCTGTTCTTCCTTGGCCTTGTTCCACCCATCATCATTACAATGGATCTTGTATGAGTGCATGCAGGTCATAACTATGATGAAATGGTTGCTTCTCTGTGTGTTATTAAAAAAAAATACTAACAGTCAAGTTGCCACTTTTTGACGTCACACACACACACACACACACACAAATTGATTTCAGAGAGAGGAAGGGAGAGGGAGAGAGAAACATCAATGATAAGAGAGACTCATTGATTGGCTGGCTGCTTCCTGCACCCCCCTACTGGGGATCAAGTCCACACCTGGGCATGTGCCCTGACCAGGAATCAAACTATGACTTTCTGGTCACTGAGCCACACTGGCTGGGCTGAAGATATATTTTGACTTGAATGTTTTTATTCTGCTCATTATAGTTAAAATACATACACATGTAAATACTGTATACCTATTGTTTGTTATATGATGCAGATTGGGGAAACCCAAATTTAAGAACTTATTTCCGTGAATAGTCTTGACTTTCTAAGTGAGACTTATTTTAACATTATTTTATGAGCAATTAAAGTCTTTTATTCTGTACCTCTGGGCAGTTCAAGTGCTGACCTACTTATATAGTAGCTTTTAATTAAAAAGAAGACTTGCTGAATATATTGTTAGAATTGAATTTTTATTTGAAATACCTTATTTTCTTAGTTCTGACACATTCAGAGAAGCTAAGTATAGAAGCCCCTCAACTTTTATCCCAGTTACACCAGCATGAGAGTTGGAAGCAACAAGGGAGTACTAATCAGTGCCAAATTATTTTCTGCAGCAAATGGAGGCAGTCTCTGCATGTTACTTGGTGTTGATATTGTTAGGGTTAGGCCAACATTTACAGGACAATGCATCTTTATATTGTGTCTTTCACAACAGTCATGGGGAATTATACACTTTAAAGGTAATTAAAAGTAGCATAAAACATACTTTTTAATTTAGACTTAGAACAGATTTTACTTTGAATTTTTGCCAGAAGCTGGTTTCTATAATAACCCTCTGTCACTGGCTTTGAGTTCTAGTTGAATTTTTTTGTTAGGCAATATTTTTATGACTAGGTTTAGAAATAAATGCATGTGCCTTTTTCATTTTCATTTGATGGCTTTCGACTTCAGAAAAAGATGTTAGAAATTGGATACAAAGTTGCCTGTAACTTCATTTGCTTGTGTTTTCTTACAGCATATTTTTTCTTGCTGTAGCAGATCTCATTTTTTAGATCTTGTATTGTTTGCTTAAACTAACCATATTCTAGTCCCAGACATGATAAAAATAAGGGAAGGAGTTTCATTAAATAGTAATTAATTGAGGCTTTTTAATACACATGTGTATAATAGTAGTCAAATCACAAAATTGGTAACTTATCTTTTCTATGTAGTTTTGCTAAAATAAGAAATAAAGTTGTTGTTTTTCCTCTGACCTTGCTTTTTTCAAACCTATTTTGTTCATTCTATAGTGATAAAATTTTTAAATCTAAAGTAATTTATGTCATGCCCTGGCTGGTGGGGCTCAGTTGGTTGGAGTGTTGTTCCCTGTACCAAGAGGTTGTGGGTTCAATCCCTGGTTGGGATGCGTGTAGGAGGCAGCGGATCAGTGCTTTTTTGTTACATCATGCTTCTCTCTCCTTCCACCTTCTTCTCTCTAAAATCAATAAAAATAAAAAGACTTTTCCAGATAGAAAAAATGAAGAAAGAAAGAAACAAACAAAAGAAGAAAGAAATTGCCCTGACCGGTTTGGCTCAGTGGATAGAGCGTCGGCCTGCGGACTCAATCGTCCCAGGTTCAATTCAGGTCAAGGGCATGTACATTGGTTGTGGGCACATCCCCAGTGGGGAGTGTGCAGGAGGCAGCTGATCGGTGTTTCTCTCTCATCGATGTTTCTAACTGTCTATCCCTCTCCCTTCCTCTCTGTAAAAAATCAATAAAATATATTTTTAAAAAAAAAGAAGAAAGAGAAGGAAGGAAGGAAGGAAAAAAGACTACATTAAAGTAATCCTATCTAATAATAGACAAACATGGTAATTGACCGTTCCATTGCTACGCTTCCCATTGGCTAATCAGGGTGATATGCAAATTAACTGCCAATAAAGATGGCGGTTAATTTGCATACGTTGGTGCAATGCTGGGAGGCGAAAGGGGAAGGACGGAAGAAGCCGCCTGCCAGTGATCGGAAACCCAGGCGGCAGGCAAGAGCCGGGTGGCAGGGCAAAGGTAATTGGAGAACCGGGGCTGCCTTTGCCCGCCCCCCGGCCAGTGATCGGAGAAGCCGGGCGGGGCAGGGAAGAGGCAGCCGCCGGCAGCCGCCTTTTCCCTGCCCCCACCGGCCAGTGTTCGGAGAAGTACCTGTATTTTTTTTTTCAAAGTACCTCTATTTTTAATAATTTCTTGACATGGTAAAAGAATTTTACATTACGATCCAGGGGTAAGGAGAAGGAGCAGCAGAACAATCCAACAAACAAAAAGGGAAACAAATGCATGGTGGAAGGGATTTGAAGGGTGGGTAGGGGCATTGCCCAACTAAAATGCAATTGGTTTGTTACTGAGTACTATTCATGGGAAGACAGCATCCTGACTCCTTCTCTATACAGCATATTGGGAGTAAA
>NW_005354874.1:256509-279981 GCF_000412655.1 Myotis brandtii
CTGGGGGACCCCCCCCCCCCCAGTGCACAAATTTTTGTGCACCAGGCTACTAGTAATAAAATAATTTATGTCATAACTTCAGGTGTTTTAGGGGGTGGGACTAAATTAAATGATAGGAGAACAGTATTTATTTCTAAGGAGTGACTAAGAAAACAACACATTTAGACAACTTGTATTTAGGGATATATATTTTTTATCTTGTGGAGCTTTTTCACTAAGAGTTGTGGGTGTTGGGGAAATAGGTGTGTGACACCCCATTAATAATCAGGATTAATATAGAATATCTGGTGGTTTGAGAGTTGTCTGGATTTTTTCTTCCCATTCTGTGTGCTCATTGGAAAAGGGTGCCTTTCTCAAATAAAGCAATACGTTCTTTAGTTACGTATGTAAGTGAAGAGGAGCTTTGGATATTAATTATCTGATTGTAGAGATGTTTTTAGTTATTACCTCCTAATATCAGAAAAAATATATATCTCCAGCCAAAGTAAAAAATACTTATGAAAACAATTTTCTTTGACTGAAACACATTATTTCCCCATGAACTAATGCCAACAAACAACCAGGAGAAAGCCACAGCAATTGTTGGGCAAAGTTGTTTTGTTCAGGCATTTCTAATAGAATAATCTCCCCTGTTGGATCAGAACAGTCTCCCTTCAGGTTTTCTCAGAAGAGACCTCCTGAGGCCTGATTTTACTTTTCTTTGGGCAAATATTTTAATGTACATTCTATTTGTTTGAAAACAATAATTTCTAGGGAATCATTTAGCTCCAGGTTTAACCTATGTATAATGTTTTTACAAGTCAATAAACCTTTGATTGATTGATAAAATATCTTTAGCAATATTACCCAGAGAGTTAATAGGCTTTCATTAGTCAGATTTTGTACAGGCACACTTGTTTGCCATGAGAAAATACTCGAAATGCATTGTATTATTGTTGGAACTCCTACCAATCCTGGCAATGGTAATTCTCATTTTGGAATTTTCTTCTGGATTTTCTACCATATCATTGGTTGTCATAGTAGCAGTCTCAATTGAGAATTGTGATTATGTATTTATTAAATGACTACTTGATGAAGGCTCAGTCATTCTAATGCAGTTCAGTTGGAATTCTGAGCCATCCTCTTGCCTGGTTAGAGGAGTAATTAACCAACCTAACAAAGACAGTCCTTTCTATCTCTTGAATTATATATTTCACTGTCTGTGAGGTGCCATCAGTTGTAAGACATGCCATTATTTTATGTGCCAACAAAAAAGGAAAAAAGCCTAATAGTTATAGTCATGAGATGCCATTAATTTTAGAGGCAGCCCAATTTCACCTATGTTAAAAAATGGGGGGGGGGTGTTAAATCAATAAATATGGCACATATTTGCACATGATCATAGTATTAAAATGTAAAGAAAACTATTTTAAATAAGTTATTATTTCTGCTGAACATTATATAGATTCCTTAATCCTAGAAATCTAGAATTGGAAAAGAGATTATGTAGTCAACACTTACACAGCAGGAAACTTACTATGAGATCCTGATCCTCTAGAGCAGCGGTTCTCAACCTGTGGGTCACGACCCCTTTGGGGGTTGAACAACCCTTTCACAGGGGTCGCCTAAGACCATTGGAAAACACATATATAATTACATATTGTTTTTGTGATTAATCACTATGCTTTAGTTATGTTCAATTTGTGCAATGAAATTGGGGGTCACCACAACATGCGGAACTGTATCAAAGGGTCGCAGCATTAGGAAGGTTGAGAACCACTGCTCTAGAGAATATCAATTTTTTTGATTATCTTGTTTACCAGAGTGTCTTAAACTTTGCAAAAGAATTCCTTTAAATAGGTATGTTTAAAGTATCTCATAAATGTTATGTATTCCCTTTCAAGATCACCCCATTTAACATGTGATAGAGAATGATGGATTTAGATGAGTATTCCAAAAGAGGTACACACAGACACAGCTATAATAATCAAATATCGTGTTAAATGCCATGTGGAATTTTAAAAAGAATCATTCCTGCTTTTAAAGAAGATCACATTCTACCTTTGGGCATTCCCCCCCCCCCCCCCAAATTTAAGGTACAATTCAAGGTTCACTGGAGATCTGTGTGGTAAAAAGGAAATGACTTAGTGAACCTGCCCATGAGCCCATCCTTGAGGCCAGCACTGAGGTGTGCCTCGGTCAAATGCTTGTCTTAGTTATTGCCCTTGGTGCTAGAATTCAAACTGGGTCATTGTTGAGAGAGGCCTAATTGAGTTGCTAGTGTAGACACTGCTGAGTGGCTAAATGAACTACTTGCAACTTCAGGCTCTCTGTGGAGGTGGGGACAGCGGGACATCTGTCAACAGGTGATCTCATGGAGGTTCGAATGGAGTCCAGTAGACACACAGGCTGGAGTGTGAGTTCTAGGTACAGATTCAGGCATTGGGTGGGGACCTGATCACCATGTACAATACGAATCTTGATTATTGAACCTCACCTGCAAATCCAAGCAACTTGGGACCTGTTTGGCCATTGGGTGGGGCTGGAGCAAGCCTGGGAATGGGATGAAATGTCAGTAGCTGTGAAGCCTGGAAGATTACGAGGGCAAGAAGCCAGATTAATCATTGGGTTTTTTGTTTTGTTTTTTGTTTTGTAAGATTGTATCACAAATGTTTCCTGCTTTGGGTACGATTGTTGATAATAGTGAAAGCTTACCTTTGCAGAATGTTTCAAACTTTATTAAAGCACTTTCACAGGCATGTAATCTTGCCTTCAAAACAAACCCGAGAGGGATGAACTGGGTGTAATTACCCCATTTGGCAGATGAGAAAATGAGGCTCACAGATACTGAGTAACTAACTGTAAGGTAACTTGTTATTGGGTCTTGCTCTTTTCACTATACCATGCTGCCAGTGCTCGACTCCATATTTATTTTCAAATTTAGAAAACATGCAGTCTTTTCCAGTAGCTGCTGCTATCTTTAGGGACTGCCAACATTTTGTCACTTATCTTTTTACCTATCATATCACAAGCATAACTATTATGCACTATTAAAGCACAAAAGAAGCAAAAAACAACACACTATTCCATCATGACTTACCAGGTTGAATTTCTCTCCTCTGTTATGTTCTATTAATAAATTGTGGGAGTGATAACTTATTTCTTCAGTCCACACTACCTTGTTTAAACCTCGTTAACCTCACTGCTGTAGCTGCGGAGGTGTCTTGTAATAAACCAAATACAAGTCCAGACAAAGAGTCCAGAGTTAGAACAGGTTAAACAAGAGCAGCCAGCATTGTCAACATAGGATTTGTTGGTGTTAACTGGGAATAGTTGGTTTTCAAACTTTCATTTTACGTAGAGAGCCTCCTCTGTTTTTGAGAAGCTTGCTCATGGACCAGGGCTTTTATGGTCCTTCTTGTTGCACTTCCTCTCCATTTCTTTCCAGAAAATATCTTTCTAACCTTCTTCCTACCGTGTGCCTCCTGCAGGGTGCGGTATGTTCATGACTTTCATGTCTATAAATTTTGCACATATATTTTTATTTTAAAGAAGACTAGAAATAAAAAGATAAAGCATTATGTAAAGATGTAGGGTAATGATTATGGGTGAACGTTAGAGTGAGTGGAACAGACAAAATTGGGCAAGCAGTCAGGAAATAGTCTTGACATGGTCCCACTACTTAACTGTGGACTTTTCACAAATCTCTTAATCTTTGGACTTCCAGTTACCTTATTTGTGGGGCAGGCTTGCATGAAATGATTTCTGGAGTCCCTTTTAGTTCCAAACCTCACTTAAGTCCCCAAACTGAGCATACGAGATTCTACTAAATAAAGGTAGGATGTTGGGCAAACCTCCCAGTGATGAAGAGGATGATTTAATGAGCTTAAATTGATAATTTTGTTATTATTGGGAATTGACTGAAAAGAGATAAAGGTGATTGAATTCTCTGGCAATTATAAACATCATCTGAAACACTATTATTAGCTAATAACCTTTTAAGCTTAGTTCCTAATTTGCTCACCATTGTGTACCTAACACGTAATACACTGCATGATCAGCATGTTGTATTTTGAGAATACTCTCATAAAAGATTGATGGGCTTCTTGACCTATTTACTTCATTAGAGCAGATTAACCATGTCTCTCTCATAATAGTCTTAAAATTTAGGAGGTGTAGGGACAAATGATACAATGTTAGTTGGAAAGAAATTTTAGAGGTGAGATTTGACAATAGATAATATGGCTGGTATCCTTTATTACCCTTCAATCCAGTGTGTGGTATTTCTGGGTTACAAATTTAATAAATGAGGCTTTAACTATTTATATTTAATTTCAAGGAGAGGGGGAAGAAGCCATAATTTGTGTTTAATGAGATAAACTATAGAAATTAGAGCAGAGAATAAAGTGACATGAATATTTTGTATATTCAAATCAATCCTAGATGTTTTTTATAACATTTTTTTTGTGTGTGTTCTGGGTCATGGATTACTCTGAAGGACAGATGAGAGCTATGGCTTTTTTTTTCCCCCAGAAAAATAAATGCAACACTCCCAATTTTGCATGCAACCTGAGGGGTTTCATGGGCTCCATGAAGTTGATTCAGTCTTGCCTTATTCCTCAACTGGTTGGCCTTAGTCCAAATTCTTCATAGAAAAAGACCCTGGGATGTTAAACTGTAAAAGCCTTTAGAAATAATCTGGACCATTGTTACTTAGACTCTACTGTGACCATGAAACCAATGGAATGAACCAAGACCAACAAAGGAAAAGAAAAAAGAGCAAAACAGAAAATTTCTGGGTATATCATAACAGGTTAAGAGTTCATTTTGTGAACTGCCCTTCCATTTGTGTGTGTGTGTCCCTAAGTCCAAATATAAAATGCATGTCTTGCTGTGGATTGAGTGTAGAGTTTGAGAAATACTCATCTATTCTTGATGAACTTCTTTGTTTTGTAGCCGAGGAAACTGAGGCACTTAAAGGCTAAATGATTTGTTCAGGACCCTCCAGTCCCCAACACACACTTAACCTTAATTTTTAGTGGCTGAGCTAGAGCTGAACCAAATTACTTGGTTGCTAATTTTGATGTGCCACAGCACTAATTTTTTAAAATAAAATTGTGAAGTAGGTTATTTAAAAATATCAAGTAGCATCTGTTTCACAATTGGTATTTTTTAACCCTTTTATTTCCCACTAAAATCATCTCTGTTTTTGTCCTTGAAAATAATCTGGGCTTGAGTTTCTTTTCCAGAGAATTGAAAAATTTGGGGGGCTCTCAGTTGGCTCTTTACACCCCTGAATGTTTACACTTAGAGCTTAATCAGAAGAATTTCATAACAAGACATGAAGGTTATTAAATTTCATGTCCAAACCAAATTAAATTATTTTGAATTATTTCTTCATTCACTTGATAATTGAATGCAAAATGCAATGCCAGAGGTTGATACTGGATAATTGGGTAGACCTGACAACATTCCTTAGTTTTCTAGAAAAGGTTTCCTCAAACTTCAATGTCATACAGCTCACCTGAAGGGTCTTGTAAAATGCAGATTCTGATGTAGAATCTGGCTGAGATCTGGGTTCTAACGGGCCTGCAAGACCGTGCTCCTGCTGCTGCTCCTTGGGCCCAACTTTCCGTAGCAAGGACCTTGGTGAGGAAAGGTAGCTCTCCATAAGTTTTCCATGGTCTCGATTTTATTAACATTTCCATGCTTTCAAAGTGGCTGCAAGAATTTAAATGCCATTCGTATTTTTTAATTGGATTACTTTTTGTAACCAGGACCCTATCTTTGTAAACAACCTTGCTCATCAGTCCCCACATCTATAAGTAATAAACCCCTCTTCATAGCACGGTTCTAGGTGCTCCAGAATTAGCACTACTTCATCTAACTAGCAGATTTGGGATTTTCCACAAAACTTAATTTTCCAGTTTTCAGAGAGAACATTTTCTAAAAGACATTATTTTCTTTCGTAACTGGGCTGTGTGCACATTTTTTCTTTATTTGATTGGTGTAAGAGCAGCGTTTGTTGGAGGCTTTCTTAGTAAAGAGTCTTGAACTATCTGCAAAATGAGTAAAAGCCACAGAGTCTTCTAAGTTCTTGTGTCTGCTTTTTATACTTTTTCTATTTTGACTGTCCAGCTGCCAGTTAATACTATGTCAATCTCAAAGCAGCTTGTTTCCCTTTCCATTCTAATGATTGCTGTCTGACCTGTCAGAAGGACCAGCTCCCTGTCATGGTGGCTTCCTAGGAGGGTGGTGTCAAAAAGTTAGTAGCAGTTAAGCAAGAGAGAAATCCTTTGATTTTTAAAAATCATATCCTGAACACTTAGCTCAAATAGAAACTCATTTGTTTCTTTTTCATGCTTTGAAAAGCTAATTTCTAGATCTCTCTCTCTCTCTCTCTCTCTCTCTCTCACACACACACACACACACACATTGTGTGTTAAAATCTGTTTGAAGGTGACTTGAAATTGTGTATATGAGTGTAATTGGAAACATGACAATCGTAATAAATAAGCAGCTTTTTAGGGTCCGTGTAAAATGGGGATGAATAACCTACTAAATAAAGACTGTGGTTCTTTTATGTAGCAGTGGCTTCACTAACAGTTTTAAGAATAACAATGACAGTAAAGATGATATTCCTTGGATCCATTAATGACTTAGGGTCCTAGGGATCTGAAGTCTGATTTCTGGTATGTTATCCTTGGTAGATTATCAGTCATAATGACAGTCGAGGCCCCCATTTGTTGAACCATCACTCTGTCCTGAACTCCTTATTCAGATGAATGTTGTGCAGCCAGCAGGGATGTGGCCATAAAGGGTGCATTCACTTGGGGGGTAGAAATGGCTGCTGCATTGGGGACAAATAGATAGGAGGGAGATTAAATCTCCTCATTAGTCCCCCTTTGGGAAATAATAAGCATGTGTGGAACCTATAGCAGGTGTTTTTGTTTTTCCTTACCCCACTAAAGCTAGACATTGTTGGAGGATTCTTGTCTATAAAAAACAGATAGTAGTTTATAGGCTTCTGATTCAAAGTAGAGAGAACCTGTTTACATTTTTAACCAGGTGGCATCAGAACATTTATCATGTTGAATAGCGATATTACTTGCTTTGTGTTAGAAGTTGTGGGTTATATTCTTTAAAATTATGACAAGGCTAAATGTAGCCATAGTATTTCAGTTGCATTTTGAAATTCTAAACAGGGCACCATCTGACATATTTTTAGTGAATTATAACCCCTTTCCTCCATTTATTGTCATTTTCTTTTTTTTTTCATCACCATCTATCCCCCCTATATTCTCTTCCACCTCCCCCACCTCCCTCCCCCTCTGCAATCACCACACTGTAGTGAATTACAACCTTGAAACACTGATTACTAGATTTAGATTTGTCTCACTTGAATCTTATTTTTGCATCTAGAATTTGTCTGTGCTTCAGTGCTGTTAAGCTTACTGGTATAATCTTAGTATAATTAACAGTATGTTGTGATCTGGGACTCCTGTCAAAAATCATTATAGGAGCTAGAAAACACTGGGAGGTAAAATGAATACATGATCTCATCTCTCTCTCTCTCTCTCTCTCTCTCTCTCTCTCTCTTTTGCACTATAACTTACATTTAGAGACTGGAAAAAGAAAAATAACATTTTTTCCATTAAGCTCTGATAAGTATGTTTAGTATGGTTTTGCTGTTAATAATTCTTCGTAGCTGGTAGAGTAGAGAATTTCGTTTGAAGTATTTGAAACTAAATGCTGCCGGATAAAGATTTTACTAGTGATATAGAGTAAACATGAGTCCCTACCCTTTGTTAATTGATCCTGTTTAACTGGGGAAATAAAAATGTACATCTACTAAAGAGAAATCTGTGAGCACAAACTCTTCCTGTTTTCAAATGTATTTCATGGGTTGCTTATCTTATTTAAATATGCAATAATACAGTAGACAAGAGAATGCAACTGCTGTTCCTTTAATACCAGAACTGTGCACGTTACAATAGGTGTCACTGTTTTGCTTGGTCCAATCATGATTGGTGACTTCAGCTATTGGCTCCGAGCACTGGCTGTCTGACTCCATCTGCAGGGCTGTAATACCTACTCTCCTCAGATCCATTCACCACACAACTTCAGCCGGCTGAACAGACTCGCACGGCTCCAGCACGTCTTGCTAACCTAATTCAGAAAACAAGTGCTGAGGCTCTCTGCCTGTCATCTCCGCTCACTGTAGCAGTTTCAGGTGATCCAGGAAACTAGGTTATTTTTATGAGCAAGTAAGAGAAACAGGAATCATGACGGGCATGTATTTAACAGACCGAGTACTGGATAAAACTTAAAGCCAGTTACTATTCAACATAGTGAAAAGGTCACCTTGCCTGGCTGAGAAAAGAAGCAAAATATCAGCTTGTTGGTTTCTGTTAACGTCTTAGCTCATGCCAGCCTCTTTTCCTTGATGTTTGTACCATCTTGGGATATCTAACTCTAAAGAGACATCCTGTACTCATGGTAGATGACAAGGAGAAGAACATGAAATGTCTCACCTTCTTCTTGATGCTTCCAGAGACGGTAAAGAACAGGTCCAAGAAAAGCTCGAAGAAAACAAATACCAGCAGTAGCAGCAGCGGCAGCAGCGGCAGCAGCAGCAGCAGCAGCAGCAAGTTGCCTCCAGTTTGTTATGAAATAATTACCTTGAAGACTAAAAAGAAGAAGATGGCTGCTGATATATTTCCCCGCAAAAAGCCAGCCAACTCCAGCAGCACCACTGTCCAGCAGTACCACCAGCAGAACCTCAGTAACAACAACCTTATTCCGGCCCCGAATTGGCAGGGTCTTTATCCTACCATCAGGGAAAGGTAAGTGCCGGGCCAGCATATTTACTTTAAAAGTTTTCCTGTGTTGAAGTTTCTGCTTTTGCACAACCCATACTGTATTTTAACATAAATCTCTGTTTCCTCTTTTCCCAGCAGCTTTATTGGTAATGGAAAACTGCCCTGTGCCTTTTCCAAAACAGTACAGCTGTTTTCCTCTTAGATAAAAACGTTTTTGCAAGCTGTAACATTTAAGTGACAGGGGTATGTCTGTGGGCCACAGAAGACAGAAACCCTTTATTTATCCTTAGTCTGATGAAAAGTTTGGATAACTTTTTTTTTTTTAACTTCAGTTACTTCCCATGTGCTTGCAATGATTACAAACACAGTTGTTTAGTTGGAACCTTTATTTGTAGTTTTACCCTGAACTTTTTAAATTGTTGCTTAGCTTGTGAATCTTTTGTGGGTTTTGTACATTGGGGAGGGGGTATTAAAAACGCTGGCTGTGTGAATTAATGAATTGCTTCTGTTTATAGAAATGCGGTGATGTTCAATAATGATTTGATGGCAGATGTACATTTTGTGGTTGGGCCACCAGGTGGGACTCAGCGGTTGCCAGGACACAAAGTAAGCAACAGCTGCATTACCAGTTTAGTCCTGAGATTCACAAAGAGGGACCCTGTCTGCCAGCCTGGAATTCGGGGTGGGCAGCTTGCTGATGGCAGGCAGTGCATGTTTCACCCCATCACTATGAAAGCTCAGCCTCTCCAAAGGGCTTTGGCCACGCTTAATTTTTTTCTTTGTTCCTTTTACCCTGCTTTATAGCGCGCACAAAAACATGCCCTTTTAACTCTCCAGTCATGGGGACTTGTTGTGACAGGTTAGGAAAGTCATATGTTTGTTCTTCCCCTAGAAGTCAGTCAGATAAGCTTTTCTTGTATTCATTTTGTAATGAGGGAACTTGTGCATTAATCTGTTAAAGCCTTGAGATAATTAGCAGCATAGAGACTGATTTGCATGAACATCTATCTTATACTGTCACAGCAAGATACACTGTACCTCAGCTTTGACAAAAGAGCAGGTAGAGGTGCTCCGTGTCCACTAAACCTGATTGCTTAGAGTTGTTTTTCTGGGTTGATTTGCTGAAAATGTTTCAATTTAGAGCATGAAATAAGATTTCCCTTTCTCCACAGTATGTTTTAGCTGTTGGGAGCTCTGTGTTCCATGCAATGTTTTACGGAGAACTTGCTGAGGACAAAGATGAAATCCGTATACCAGATGTCGAACCTGCTGCTTTTCTTGCTATGCTGAAGTAAGCATCATTCGTATGTTTGGGGAGTTTGTTTATGCTGTATTTGTACTCTGCTGGTTTCACAGTTAAATTTAAGTTCTGTGTAACAGAAAAGGGAGAGTGATGAAGAAAGAGGGTGCTGCTTACCTTGTAAATGTTTTTGGAGAAAACTGCATCTTTCATTGGAAAAACGAGGAGTGATGCAGTCATTTATAATCACACCATAGCATGGGATTTGGGGGCAAGTGGCTTGTGATTTCATTTAAGGAAAAATAACTTTCTGGCATAGGCATTATCTAATAGAGGATGTCCTTTCTAAAAGCATTGTGTGTGAAGAACTCTTTAAAGGCAAATTACATTTTTGCTTCACAATTCTGGAAATATATACCTTGTTTAACTCCACCAGTTAAGAGATTCCTCTGTTTTTTAGGACTTATTGTTACCTACCAGCAAATATAAAACTTATTATCTGATATTTGCACATACACATACGTATACTCTTACATAAAATCAGATACCCTTTCTCAAGGATAAGAAGCGCTTGCATGTGATAGTAGAGGAGAAATTTTTGAGAGATATGAATAGTTTTCTATAGTTCCCTATATATTTATACAGAATAACTTTAATTGGTAATATAGCAATATAAAGCTATAAGGTATATATTAATTAAAAATAGTTTTATATCTTATGGGTGGGTCTTTGAGAATCCATGTTAATGAAGTAAATAGAATCCAGTTCTTTACATGTACTGGTGCTAGGCAGTGATAACCTACCATGTTACTAAAATTCAATTATTCTAAATCATATTTATATAATTCTTTGTTAAGTACTTTAGCACACCAGGTATATTGGAGTTCAAAGTTATCAGCTGCTGTAGGAATTTCAGCTCACTAGAATAAATAATAATGTTTGTTGAAAAAAATTATTCAAGTGGGTCAACAAGTTGGACAATAATCCCACAAATGTTTAAAATGTTACTATATATCTCTGCTGACCTAGTAAAAAATAAGTAGTATAGTTAATTTTGTAACCGAGTCCAAGCTCAGTGCATGGCAGCCAGTGAGTTAAGTGACTGGAGTTGGGGCAAAGACAGTGACTTCATTCAGAAAGCCAAGAAGATGCTAACATCCTAAAGAACCATTTTAAGAAAGTACAGAATTCGGGCTTCTTTTATTTCTACGGAAGAGGGTAATAGGAGAGGCAAGAGGTGATTGATGACTTAGGCAACTGGGCACCAGCAGGGATTCAAGAAAGATTGTGAAACTTCTTAGTTCTTAGTCTTGTTGACTCTAGTTGATGTGAGTCTGTCATAAGATTAGGTTCCTGCAAATCTGTGGTAAATATTGTTTTTGTACATACTTCATCTCCTTGGGAGAGGCAGTATGTGGCAAGGAGCTTTTTTTGCACAACTGAAGTCACAAGCAGAATTCCTCTAATGATGAGCATGTCTGTATGTAAGACTAAGCAGAAGCCGTTAACCTAAAGGCCATGGGAACAAAGTAGGCTTGAACACGATAGAGAGGCCAAGCAGTTTACTGTTAAAATTCTAGAACTTAAAAAGAATTTAATTATTTATTTGCATTATAATTTTGAAATCTAATTGCTGCTGACTTAAACTTTTACAGTGGAAGGTAGGGAAGTTAAAGGCAAGTGAGCATGTGAAGTACCAAAATGTAAACTAATCTACCACTTTTTAACTAACTGCTTTGTAATCTTTTAGAGATATAAGTACAGGAACCAATTTTACTTGCAAGATTCTCTTTATTTTCGCAAGTCAAGCCATTTGTATATTATCTGTTGCAGAGGGGAATGCTGCTGGTTCGGCATTTTGACTTCACTACAGTGGAGTAGAGTGTTGTGTCGTTCCAGATATATACACAATTAGGAAACATGAGTGAGGATCACAGAGTTACATTTCACTTAAGTAATTTGATTGGTCAATTGACAAGCATCTTTTCTCATAAATGGATTGCCTAGAATATATCTTGATGTAGCTTTTTAAAATTAGACAGGCTGTCCATGTAAAGTGGTAAAAATCAGAGACGTAGTAAGATGCCATTTGCTGTCATGCTGTAGTTGATCAGTACCGCATTGTTTCAAGGACAGAGGAGGCCAGGTTTTCCTCATGTCTGCATGTTGAGTGAGTAGCTAGTATTCCTGCAATGGGTTGTCAAGGAAAAGGGAAGACTGCTCAGGGTAAGAGCCAGAGTGCTGACTCTGCTTCAGAAGCCTCCCCAAGGTCCTGGTTCTCTGGCTACAACATCTGTAAGCTGCAGGGGTTTTGTCAGGAGGTCTTGCCAGTGGTAGATGGCTTAGCCTATCAGAGAAGAGAAGGGGCTTTCTGGAATCAAAAATGCCGGTTTCATTTGTGATTGTGGACATTTTTCTTATTGCCATTGCCATCGTTGTATGTGTACCTTAGCCAGAAAGATTTAAAAATGAAGTTTTATCAGCATGTATTTTTCACCCATATGTAGTTCTCTCTGACTCACTTGGTGAACCATAGCAATCTAAAAGAAGCATATGATTTCTGCCTTTACATACCATTGTAGGAGACTGCAGTGTCACCCGAAGCATTACAGAATCACAGGAGTAGTGCATATTTAGGCTTTCTTACTTTGTCTTTTAATTAAATATATTCTTTAATTCTGAAGGTGGAAAGTGTGTGGGAGAAAACAAAAGGTTTAGAGTTTAAAAATAACGCCAGTTACAAAGCCTGCATTAGATTCTATGTAAAGGTAACTAGAAAAGAGTGTTGAAGTCCATATTTGATAACCCATTGAACTTGGAACTACTTGAAAAATATCTCATTTAATCTCAGGTTTTATTTTGTGTTTAGGAGAAATCCAAGTCATAATTAAAAATATCAAGATGGAAACATTGCTAATATTATAGTATTAAAAGCATTTGTTTCCATCTGTATGTTCAGAAAAATTTTAAAGTAAAACATGTAATGCTTCTAAAACACAGGGGAATTATTTTTTCATTAAATATAAAAAAAGTACATGTAATAGAACTTTGCTAGTTTTTTAATATTAACTATCTCTGATATGCCATTCTAATATCTTTTATTTTTTTATTAAATGCATAGAGGCTAGAATGATAACACAAAGTTAATGTCTTTAATATGTAACCTGAGTTGAGATATTAAATTAAGGACATATTTCAGATGTTTTTTTAATCCCTAATCATTTTTTGTCACCTAAGATGACTTTTTTTGAACCTGCTTGAAAGTAGTTGCATCTTTTCTTGCTGGACACACTCATTTTGTGAAAATTCCATTTACGTGCTTGTCCTTTTTTCTTTCAGATATATCTATTGTGATGAAATTGACTTGGCTGCTGACACGGTGCTGGCTACTCTTTATGCTGCCAAAAAGTACATTGTCCCTCACCTTGCCAGAGCCTGCGTTAATTTCCTGGAGACCAGCCTGAGTGCCAAGAACGCCTGTGTGCTTCTCTCCCAGAGCTGCTTGTTCGAGGAGCCAGACCTGACCCAGCGTTGCTGGGAGGTGATCGACGCCCAGGCTGAGCTAGCTCTTAAGTCTGAGGGATTCTGCGACATCGACTTCCAGACACTGGAAAGTATCCTCCGCAGGGAAACTTTGAATGCCAAAGAAATCGTCGTTTTTGAGGCAGCTCTCAACTGGGCTGAAGTAGAATGCCAGCGGCAAGATCTAGCTCTGAGCATTGAAAATAAACGCAAGGTCCTCGGAAAGGCACTTTACTTGATCCGAATACCTACAATGGCTCTGGATGATTTTGCAAATGGTGCTGCGCAGTCCGGAGTTCTAACTCTCAATGAGACCAATGATATCTTCCTCTGGTATACTGCGGCCAAGAAGCCCGAGCTGCAGTTTGTGAGTAAAGCCCGCAAGGGCCTTGTCCCCCAGCGCTGTCACCGTTTCCAGTCCTGCGCTTATCGGAGCAACCAGTGGCGCTATCGGGGCCGCTGTGACAGCATTCAGTTTGCGGTGGATAAGAGAGTGTTCATCGCGGGCTTTGGGCTGTATGGCTCCAGCTGTGGCTCTGCGGAGTACAGTGCCAAGATCGAACTCAAACGGCAGGGCGTTGTCCTGGGGCAGAACTTGAGCAAGTACTTCTCCGATGGCTCCAGCAATACCTTCCCTGTGTGGTTTGAGTATCCGGTGCAGATCGAGCCAGACACCTTCTACACAGCCAGCGTGATACTGGACGGCAATGAACTCAGCTACTTCGGACAGGAAGGCATGACAGAGGTTCAGTGTGGCAAAGTGACTGTCCAGTTTCAGTGCTCCTCAGATAGCACCAATGGCACTGGGGTACAGGGAGGGCAGATTCCTGAACTTATATTCTATGCTTGAAAACACTTCCTGAAGCAGAGTGGGCTCTGAGGTGCACATCTGGTTCCTACTTGCTTGATGCTTAGCTCATCTGCAGATATATGGTCTGCGCAGGTAATTTGTAATGAATGAAGCTGTAGGCAGTTTCTAATTTCTTTCAACCTTTTAATTATGTACAGGCAAAAATGCAGCATTCGGCTTTTACTCTATGCTTCAAAGAGCCAAGTTCTTATTAGGGCTTTGTGGTTTTTAGAATTGCGTTTGTCTGTGCAGCTGGGGAGAATGTGTGCTCTTTTCCAACTGCCCCATTGACCTCCCAGTGTTGTCCCTATTAAGAAAAATTTTTAATCACCTCAGATTTCCTTCAGGGCTTTATTTTGACAAATAGAAGTAAATAGTCTAAAATAATAATAACAAGAGTTATTTTTAAACAGAACACCCGCCGCCCCTTCCCCCCCAAAAAAGAAACAGATAAACCTCAGTGTACAATTTTGAAAGAAGTTTTGTTTCATAATAAGTAATCATTTAGAAAGTAGACAGTAATCATGTTTAGCTCTTATTTTATTTTCCTTTTAAATATTTTACTTCTGGGAATGGCTTTTTCTTAAATCCTACACTCATAAGATTGATACATATTAAACACTGCAAAGTGTCAGTGTAGGGTGTGAAAATTTGGATGATTGTTTAGACCATGATTTCTGCCACAAGCAGATTTTCTCTATAGAAGACAAAGTATTGCAGTATAGACACTTTTTTAGAAGTAACTAAATTATAAAGTTTTGTCATTAGAAAAAAGTTGCAGGCCTATTTATTTTAAACTAAAACATTTTAGAAAGGAAACCTAAAAAAGTCCCATACTACAAATGGATTAATTGATGGCACAATAAAATGCACAGTTTGAAAAAGTCAAACACTTTTCTCCCCACTTAGCTTCTGATCCCCACCATTTGCTTGTTTTCCAAGTTGTACTGTATATATTCCTATTCCCTTTTTTATGAAAAGAGGACCAAACAATTCTTTAGATGAATGAAAAACAATTAGTTTTGTAGCACCACATGTTACTATAATGATACCTTTATTCATTGATTTTTTTTTTAATCTGAAATATACTTTCCCTGTTTTACTTTGACCACATGCTGTCTTCTTAGTGAATTATAATTCTGTCTTGTTCCTGGACTGCTAGAATCTGGCCTCTGGCCATCCTAAAGTGCCAATATATTCCTGCAGGGTTTTAAAAAAATGGTCTGGAGCGATGCACCTGATCAGGCCTAATAGTCACTGCATCATCATCACATCCAGCTCTCTTATTTGTCCCTGGGTAATGTAAACAAAGGAGGGAAAAGCTCATTAAAAAATTCTCCTTCAGTGATGGCTTATAATGGTTGAGTGCCCATGACCCTGGTAGTGTCCAGTGTGTTCACTTCCAGTTGAAGTATCTATGTGTTTCTGGGCAGCTTTTCTGCTCAGTGTGATCCTGAGATGGCTTCCCTTGCCACCCAGAGTGTGGTCCCTGGCCACCTCCTTCTCCTGCTCTGCAAGCCTGAAGCTGGCTTGTCTGGAGCCAGGGGTTAGTCCTGGGGTGGGTGTGTGTGCGTGGGCACCCATGTGCATGCAGGTTGTTTGCCGACTCAGGAATTGTCTCCTCCCTGCCTGGCCAGTGAGAGGTGGGACAGAAATGTTCCCCCTGCTGGCCCCAGCAAGGCCCCAGTCAGTGACTGCCCTTACCAAATTCACTGTGTTTCTGGGCCGCTTCTTCCCCTGTAGACAAGGGCTTGCTGCTTTTGGCCAGCTTTCCTGATGGAGGAAAACACTGGATTATGGGAAATGTTTTAATTGTCTTTGCCATTACCTGTGTCTGTTAGCATAGATGATCAAAAGCTGTTACTGGTGATTACAAATGAGTACTCCCAGGACAACTTTCCAGAATTATCTAACAATTATTTCTTATTAGAGAAATAACAGATAGTAGTGTTGGCAAAGTATCTATGAAATAAACATACATTTTCAATTTAAAAAATACTTGTACAAATGATTTTGTTTTTAAATTATGATTAAACATATCAGGAATTCATAGCTACCGTGCAAATTGGTAGACTATATACCTGATAACAAGGCACTCATTTTTAAGCCAGAGGAGAAGAAACTTTGTTTATTACTAAGTTCATCATATCAGATTGTGAGGTGGGTGTGACAGCCTTAGAGTGAAGATTGTTCATTCCATAACACTCACTGTCCATGCTCCTGTTAGCTAGCTGCCCTCCATGTGAACGCCCCATGAGATCCTGTACACTGAGTGCAGAAGAACCTAATTGTATGATCGTTACTGTTACCGAAAGAAAAGACACACTTACCACCTGATTGGCTGGTGACGAGAGCTGTGGGTTAAATTTGAAAATTGTATTCAGAATAAGAAATTTTAAATCCTAGTCTCCCTTCTGCATTTTGAGCAACATGGAATGAAGGCTAATGTGCTTGCTTTATTTTCTTTGTTAATCTTAAATTTTGTAGCTTTTAAAAGTAGAAACTATTGTTCTGACAAGGCAGGCAACTCTAGTGTATAAACACAATTTTATTAAAATATTCTGTAAATGCTTTTTCCAATGTATCTGGCAGTCTTTGCTGTTATTCATACTGGGGATAATGGGGAACTAGGCTAGCAGCTCTAATGTAAACATTCTTTAAGCATATCTTAATATAGTATTTAAGTAAACAGTCTCATTTCTATATAATTATTGCACTGAACTGTCTTTTTTGTTTTTTAAGTGTTGAAATAAGCTCGACTAATTCAAGTCCCTAGCCATTTGGGCATCAGAGTGCTTGAATTTAGTAGCTTACAGCATTATTTATGAAGGAAAATATATAAATATGAAGTACCTCATGTTGAATGTTATTGTACTGTATTTTTAATGTAACAGTGCAGATCTTGTTAGACACATGAATGTGTATAATCATGTTAAATGCAAATAAAAATAAAACTGATTCATAGATTGGTTTTCCTTAGCATTTTTGCAGGTCCCTTGAAATAGTAAAATATTTCATGCTGGCGCTCTTGGTGCCACTACATTGTACAGAGGTAGTTTGTCAGGAGCATTTGTTTGCTAAAATATCTCTGAACCCTAAAGAAATAAAAATTGGAAGCTAAAGCATAAGAGAACAATGCATATGTTAATCATTTGCATTGTTCCAAGCCTGACTCTTAAGTTAATGAGAGGGAGTCAGTGGGATACATTTATATTCCCCTGATGGAATTTGGGATTGGCTGGCATTCTGATACTATATTTGCTCAAATGTCTGTGAATCTGACTGTACTAAGGGGGTAATACTGCATTACAGCTTTGGATGTGACCAGTGCTGCTTGTTGCTGCCGGGTTATAATAGTTTAAGTCTAGGAATTTGTTTACAAAGTCATATGAGAATTTTGAATATAATTTTATGTGCTCAATTAGTTTTATATTTCCCCATACCAAGTACATTAATATGCACACATTTATACATAAGTATATACACATGTACATGTATTATTTCTATGTTGCTTTCATACTAGAATGTATTGTGAAACCTTGTATATTTGCTAACCACTTCAGTTTCTACAGCATACCTGCTCAAAAGACTTTTGGGATCATTTCCAAGAATAAGGGAACTGG
This sequence comes from Myotis brandtii, assembly GCF_000412655.1. Taxonomy (NCBI): domain Eukaryota; kingdom Metazoa; phylum Chordata; class Mammalia; order Chiroptera; family Vespertilionidae; genus Myotis; species Myotis brandtii. Next base: position 274,546 of record NW_005354874.1, read on the forward strand.
ATGTACACATTCTCATCAGCTTAATTACAGATACAGCCTGAATTGCAAAGATCTTTAATCCAGGAAAGTCTTAGCCATTCTCTCTTCTCTATTGCTATTTAAACTTAATCCACAGATGTTTGTTTTCCAAATCCCAAAACAGTTGGAAATTATCTTCCTCTATTGTTGGCACTCAGTTAACTCTATGGCAAGCCTACAAAAGTCATGGCTTACATGGGGAGGCGGGTGGGGAGACAGAAAGGAGGAAAACATCCCTGGTGAACTAAATAGTATGAAACTTAGAGGCCAAAATAAGAGCAAGTGGCCCTGAAAACCTGCAGTTATCATGAGTGGTAGAGTAGGGCTTTGCCTGCCTTTGAAATGCTTCAGTAGATGACTACACTTTTGATTTCTAATTCTTACGTTTCAACCTTTTTTTCTGAGCCATTTATATTTATTGACCAGCTACTCCCTGTGCTCAACACTTCCTATTCTCCTCCACTTTTTAGAATATATCATCCCATAAAACTAAAACTAGGGCAAATTTTCAAAAATAGAATTTCCTAGTTTATTGAACCATAACCAACATAAGCACTATTGAAAAGAGCATCTCAACCAAGACATTGTCAGGTAATTGAGATGAAAATATCTGTGCGGAAGAGATGATGATAATGGTTGACTTGCACACACACACCAAGCAGTATAAGACACCAGCAGCTGTAGATCCACCTCTGAAGAATCTTTGGGTGCATTTCCCCAACTTGGCATCTCACCTCTTTTGCCTCTTCTGAACTTTGAGGGAGGGTGCTGGGAAGAGTTGTAATTTTTACTTATACAGACCCTAGCTATCTTTATAATTGTTTTCTGTTTGCCTATTAAGTGTCCATTGGAGAGCAGTTTCATAGCAGATGCTGCCATTTTATATTCTACCATCTAAAAAAATTTCCAACCTCAAGATACATAGTTAAAAACACAACACCCACTCTTTACTTTGTCAAATCTGTACTTTATGTACAGGATAAGTTTCCTATTAAACTACTAGTACTTAAACATTAGTTTATTCCTACTGACTTCTCTTTAAGCTGCTCTTGGTAGTAACCAGTCACAGTGGTATGGAGGAGGGGCTGTGTTAGACTTCAAGGATGATGTCCTTGTTTACTTCATGTAACAGGGCTACATAAAAATATTTCAAAATTAAAGCATACTTTTTGTTTTTATGACTTTGGTGAATAGTTTATATTTGATAGACTATCTCTTTTACATCAATTTCTTTTAGAGGAGTGGAATTATACCTGAATATTTGTAAAATAAGTCATACTAATGGCCTTGTTAATTCTAACTTGAAGTGCTGCAGAAGATATTTATGAGCAGCATATAGCATACAGGCTTTTGTGAAGTCTATGAGATAATAGTTTGATATGTAGCAGTCTTTACTGTGGCTGTGCAATTTGCATTTTCCTCCCTAAACTACTATACTCAAGATATAGTCGAAAGAAAATGACTATTTAAAGAAACTGCAAATAATCTTTGAAAGCCTGAAGCAGAGGCCATCACTTTCTGCTCTACAGTAGAATACATAAAAATGTACTTTTGAGAGACATTCTGTGCATCTTACGGCATTTTCATTTTTGTGCTTGTCTTAACCACCTCTAAACTTTAAATTATTGCAGTACTCCTTATAACAGTGCTGAAACAAAGAGTATACTTGAGTCTCAACCAATTTAAAATTAAAGAAAAAATCCAGTTCTGAGAATATTTGGAGGTATTAATGGACTAAAGAATATTTAGTGTTTACTGGATAATTTAGCCTCCCCAGGAAGGAAAATGAAAAAACAACAACATATGCTCTACTGAATCACTCAAAAGATTTACCCAACGTTTATTCATTGATCCTGTGCTTTATCCCAGGTAGACAGAGAGGTGCTAGCGAGCCAGAGACCAGTCAGAAAGACGTGCTGTGTGCTTTTAGAAGCTTATGGTCCAGTGCAGTGCTGCTCTGCTCTTAGCACTCAGGATTCTGATTTGTGTGGGACCTGAGAAGTTACATATCCAATGAGCTTCCACATGATGCTGATGATGCCATTTGCAGATCACACTTTGCGTAATCCTGGGGTCTCAATGGGGTGGGGTGGGGGTGGGGGGAGGAGCCTGTACTGCTAAGGGGCAGTACAGAAAAATGCCTTTGCTATTACATGAACACAGAAAAGAGGCAACTAGATCAGTTCTCGGGTAGAAGAAAAATGACTGGGTTTTGAAGGATGCATTAGAATTATCTAGTGAAGACTGGTTATGTCAGTTGGAGGGAGGGGGTAGGGATGAAGGGAATTTCAGAAGGCAAGCAGCGGGACGGATAAAATGGCAAACAGCTCAGCTCAATATGGCTCAAGTCAAGGGTACATGAGGAAGAACAAGGCTACCTACTGTGTGCCAGGTATGGAGCAAGATAATGAACTGGGTAGGAACATGAAGTGCTTCATCTGTTAGGCTAAATTATCTGGCTTTTATCCACAGGATAAAACGGTGACATTGAAGAGATTTGAGATAGATGAGAGGACAGTTTCCTGTTTTAGAAACATTTTTCTTGAACTCTGAGAAGAATAGACTGGATCAGTCTTGAGGCAGGAGGAAAGGTTAGGGCAGTGAGTAACACAGACGAAGACCAAAGGGGCCAGGGAATGGAGGGAAGAGAGAAGAATGAAAATTCTAGAAATTAGGGGAAATACCCAGGCTGCATGGCTGTCACACCCAGTTAGGAAGGGGCTTCCTCAAGGTGGAGTGAAACCTCTTGCCTTACATTTATGAGGGGGAAAAATACATTTTTACTCTATCATCTTCTGTAGGTAATTGGTTTCTAAGTACCCAACCTTGATTTTAAGATTCTTTTAGGAAGAAGGAAAAACAAGAGCGTTGACATAGCGGACTGGTTAATAACAGACTGGTGTGAGAAGCGTTGATTTGAAGGTCAGCTCTAGCTGTGTGTGATGTTGGGCAAGTTACTTAATCTCTCTGAGCCCGTTCTCTCAAGAGAGACAATAGTAGTACTTGTGCCTTTCTCACAGGCTTATTCTGACAATTCAATAAATCAGCATTTCTAAAGCACTTATAACAGTACCTGGCAAACGATATAAAAGGCCACCATGCACTTTCCTCATATATGCCCTTATGAAAACCAATCTACTCTTAGCTCGCACACACGTTTAACAAATTGTCAATGCACACAATTAAAAAGAGTAGCTTTGTTGCTGTCCCTTTAAATCGCTATGGTCAATAGCTAGGGAGTATATAAAACTACAGAGCTGTGTTGTTGGGGAATTCCTATATTTTAACCGAATTCCTAAGAAGTATTTCAGTGCTGTCATGTTAATAAGAGACATGAAGTAGATGGATTCTGGATATCAGATGCCTTCTGTGCTAGGATATTACCTAGATTTTTCTCAGAAAATTGCTCTGTAAAAGCTGACTGTGAGAGCACATAACGAGTTTTTGAGAAACCTTTTGAAGACATTTCTAAGAAGAGTCTATTTTGCAGGTAAAAGAATGACCCCTTTACGAGCTCTGGTTCTGCTAGCGTTGAATAGGCTCCTTTTTCTTGGCCCGAGTCTTAGACAATTTTGTATATAAACCCTTCTCAAAATAGTTTGGGATTAAAATCAGTCTGTGGCTGAAAAGCAGGTTTGCACCTTATTAGGAGTGATGTGAATATTAAATGGACAGTTGTTTCTATCTAAGCAGACAGGTATGCCAGAGGTACTGGTGACTCTGAGTTCGTGTGTCCCCACTCTTGGTGGCACTTCACCTCCCTTCTGCTGCCCTCCCCACAAATGTCCTTTATCTGCAGGCTCACCTTGTCCTGAGCCAGCGTTGGGGCCTCATTTGACAAAGGCCCTGGTTTCCTGGAAGTTCATTTCTGGTCCCGTGTTCTGGATGCTCTGTTTTGTAAACTAAGCTTTCAGGAGCCTCACCCCCCAGAGAACCTCACTCAGGGGCAGTCACTTTTATATGAAGCCCAGAGTGGGTACCTGGGGATTCTGATGCACATGAAAGGTTGAGAACCGCTGGTGTAGGCAAACCTCCTGGAGCCTTTACTCACACCACGGGAACACCTAGCTTCAGCACCTGGTTGTGGACCCTGGTGCTCCACACTCTCAGATATCAGTCTGGGGCTTGTGCCCTGAACCCATGAGCCCTGGACAAAACCACAGTCTGCATTAGTGGATGAAATAAACCAGGGGTGTCTGAAGACCCAGCCTTGACTCCTAACATTGATGTGACCTCTGCTTGTGGATTTCGCCCTTGTCATCACAGTCTGCATTAGTGGATGAAATAAACCAGGGGTATCTGAAGACCCAGCCTTGACTCCCTAACTTATTGATGTGACCTCTGCTTGTGGATTTCGCCCTTGTCAGTCTCCTTGCACCCCGGTCCTCCATCTGCACCTCAAAAGCCCATATATGCAGTCCTTACAGCAGTGTCCTCTTCCCAACTCTAGTCTGCTTGACTATGTTTAAGTCCCAATCACTATCAGCTGGTCTCAGTGCCTGCCCATGTTTGGGACTGATTCCGAGCCCTGTCTCTAACCCTTCTACTTCCTTCAGATATGCGCTGACCATGTCCAATAGACCTTCAGGGGCTCCTCTTTTAGCCTCCAAACGCTGGCTGAAATTCTGCCCACTGGTCTTGATGGAGCCTCCTGCCCAGCCTATTCATAGCCCCCACTCCCTGTTCTTTCTTCTTACCTCAGACCTGACCCCCAGAATGAAATACATTTGTGACAGCCCTCGATTGCCCAAGTACCATGTAACAAACACATAAAACCTCAGTAGCACCCAGCAATACATTTAAGCTCCCACATCTAGGAACAGCTGGAGCTTGTCTTGCCAGCCTTGTGGACCTGACCAGGCTCACTCACGTGTGGGGGTTGGCAGCCTTTGGTTGGGTGACTTTGCTCTGATTGTCTCTCATCGTAGATGAGGCATGGTTTCATGGTGATGGTCAAGGCACAAGAAAATCACCTGCCACAGGAGGAAACGTGCAAGACTTCTTGGGGTTTGGGCTCAGAACTTGCACGCCCTCACTTATGCTGTTGTCTATTGGCCAAAACAAGTCATAAGCCACCCAGATGCAAGGGGTGAGGAATGAAACTGGGCCCATTTACTGAGAAGCGCTGCAAAGTCACATGGCAAAGAGGGGTGTGGCACTGGCGTCATTTTTGGCATCAGGAAGCCACAGCATTTCACCTGAGTGTTGGAGGTGCCTCCAGTAGACACTGTGTTCCTTCTGAACCTGGACCCTGCATTCAGTGCCACTTAAAGTTACCCACAGAGGATCTACTTGCTCCCAAAGGCATCAGTGAACATGAAGATTTCACTGAAGATTTTTATAGGGGAGAGGAGGAGGAATCTCTCTCATGCAGGATAAACTGCCCACATATCCTTCTAGCAGGTCTCCTTCCTGTAT
>NW_005354874.1:280020-353018 GCF_000412655.1 Myotis brandtii
CCCCCCCAACCCCCCCCCCCCCCCCCCCCCCCCCCGGCTCCAGCTCCTCAACCTGGAGCCTTCACTTCTATAACATTTGTCATTTACATGGCTCCCATTCTCACAGAGCATGCTTATACAGTGTCACTCCGAAAAGCAGGCCCTAGTGCAGCAGGGAAAGATGCTGGAAGTGGGTAGGAAGCAGCCTCCCCCTTCTGTGTTTCTGCATCATCATTAAAGGCAACACCCTTAGGAAGCCCTCAGCGGTTCTCAACCTGTGGGTCATGACCCCTTTGGCGGTCAAATGACCCTTTCACAGGGGTCGCCTAAGACCATCCTGCATATCAGATATTTATATTATGATTCATAACAGTAGCAACATTACAGTTAAGAAGTAGCAACGAAAATAATTTTACGGTTGAGTCACAACATGAAGAACTGTATTTAAAGGGTCAGAAGGTTGAGAACCACTGCCTTAGATGGTCCATGAGCTTCTTCCAGGTACAGGAAGGTAGGGAGAGACTAAGTGTTGCCTCTCAGAGTTTCATGAAGGGAAGAGGGAGATGGACTTTGATATAACAGCTCAGCCAACACCTTGGACCAGGGGACAGTGAAGAAAGAGGGTTGGCCAAAGCAGGGAGAAATGATGGGGTGTCAGGTAAGCCGAAAACCTCATGCAGCTTGTCTACTGGGAGCTTCTCTCCCATTTCCTCAGCTCTTTAGGAATTCCTGACCTGGGACCAGTACTCCTAAGGTCTGTTTGACAGGGACTGTATTTTGTGCCCGTACCATCGAGGCCTCAGCAGAAACACAAGGTTTCTTATGTGACCTTTCCACCAGGGCTCTGTGACCTCACACATGCGTTGGTGCGGCAGCTCTGAACTCCCTGGTCTTTGGGGAAATATGGCGGTGCTCTTGGTCCTGCTTTTCACCCACAGTATAGAAAGTTTTAACTGTGGAGTGTCCTGGATCCTGCATTCCTTTCTGAGGAATCAATCTTGTTTACTGTTTCAGAATCCTGACTGCTGAAAGAGACGCTTAATCACTCTACTCCTTCCCCAAAGTTCACACTTACTTGCCAGTAGGTTTATCGGGAATCAAGAAAAAAGCAGCCCCAGCCACTTCATTTGTTCACACTTCCAACATTTATTTTCCTTAAATACCGAAAATAGAACAGTTGTGATATACTGTAAATATGTCCTTGTTTACCAATTAGTGTGGTTACTCCTTTAAAAAAAATTCCAGGGGAATGGAAAAGATGAACCAAAGGACATGTGCATAGATGCATAGCCCATGGGCTCAGACAACAGTGCGGTAAAGGCCTGGGGAGGGGCTGCTTGGAGGGGGCCAAAATTGGGGAGAGCTGTAATACTGTCAACAATAAAATAACATTCCATGATTGTAGGTGTAGTTTGGTTGGAGGTAACATTCAGTGTGCATGGGAGCCATGAGACATGGTGGCATCCCAGGTATTGGCTCTGTCATCCACCCCAACCAGAACCCAGGGCTGAATGAGAGCATCTCCCAGGCCAGACCTTTCCCAGGTACAGAATGTGAAAGTTCCTTACTCCCTTTCCTCCCACCTCCCTGTACAGATAGCTCCCCAGGAGAGCATAGCCAAGCCCAGGAACAGCATCCATCTCTAACAAGACTCTAGGGTACATTCTGACTGTATGTGTAAGAAAACTTTATTCGGGGTTTAGATGTTTTTGGTGGGTTTCATTGCCATTCTTTAATGTGACACTTACTTAGGCAGAGTTCAGAAGTCAGGAAGGAAATGAACTGAGTTCTTCCCTGTATTTGCAAAGAAACACCCATGTTTTCATGTTCAGTTATTAGATTGACAAAACCCAATTTCCAAATATGCAACTCACCTTGGCCTCCAACTCCAACTCAAGATAGCTTCAGAACTGAGTGTGAAGGTGACTAGAAATAGCATAGTTCAGGCAAAATAAATCAGGGAAGGAAAGGAAAGGGGAGAGAGAGAGCCTGCCTCACCATTCCCTCTGAGATGCAAAGTCTTTAGAAGAAGGAACTTTGAGTGAGGAAGTGATGTTCAATAGTGACAAGCCACTGGGGTAGGGAAAGTGGCTGTTAGACCTCCCTGATCTGCCATCTGTACTCTGTAAGAGCCTTTGTAGGTTTGCTAAGCCTTTTACTCAAGTCCCATAAATGACCTTCTCAGGTCTGGAGCTTTTCAGGTTCTGGGCCTCCAAATAGAGCCCAGATTACAGACCAGACCCACTAGCCATTCAGGTTTGAGGAGTGAGGTAGGAAACCAGGACATCCTAGATTCTAGGACAGGGGTGGGCAACCTTTTTGTGAGTGATAGGAAACCAGGACATCCTAGAGTCTTTTCCAGAAAGTATTGCCCTTAGGCCTTGTTGCAGCTGAAAAGATAAATGAGCTCTGCCCTTCGCCAGGAAAAAAACAAGTCTTGGTCATGGTGGCCTCAAACATACTTGGAGTCCAGAGGATGCTGTCAACATTTTCTTACTGTGCTGCTTTACCCATGCCTCAGGCTAGGTGAGGTCAACCTCACATGGAGAGCCAGAGGTCCTTTTGGCTGGCATGCATGACTTACTCCTTTTCCACACTTCCTGCCTCAGTAGAGTCATCCTACTGCTGCTCAGTAAAAAATCGATATTAAGAAAAAAATTGTAAATGGAAGATTATAAGAGAGGGTTTTGCGTGCCAGCAAAAGTTACTGGAGTGCTATGTTTGGCACGCGTGCCAGGGGTTACCCACCCCTGCTCTAGGACCTAGAGTCTTTTCCAGAAAGTATTGCCCTTAGGCTTTGTTGCAGCTGAAAAGATAAACGAGCTCTGCCCTTTGCCAGGAAAAAAACAAGTCTTGCTCATGGTGGCCTCAAACATACTTGGAGTCCAGAGGATGCTGTCAACATTTTCTTACTGTGCTGCTTTACCCATGCCTCAGGCTAGGTGAGGTCAACCTCACATGGAGAGCCAGAGGTCCTTTTGGCTGGCATGCATGACTTACTCCTTTTCCACACTTCCTGCCTCAGTAGAGTCATCCTACTGCTGCTCAGTGGCCTCCAGTGATAGCCCTTGGACTTGGGCAATCCATCCATTTCCTATACCACCCCTTCTCCACATTCATCAGCAAAGATGTTAAAAGTGAGGAAGCTTTTCTCTTGCAGAACTGCCTTCACCTCACAACTAGATCACTTCACAACAGGTGCAAGAATAGGGAGGGACGAAGCAGGTAGACGAGCCTGTGGATGCCATGTTGTCACAGTGATGAAGATGGGTGGGAACAAAATGGTGAATGTGAGCAGATTCCTGATCCCTGACCCAGAGACAAGAAAAGACAAGGCAAGGGGTGTCTTAAGCCTAAATAAAATAACCCCTTTGTCAGGATTTGCCATGTGACTTCCATTTACACAGGGGCATTGCAGTCTTCCCAAACCCCCACTAAGACGTCCTGGTTAGAAAAACAAATTGCCGTGTGCTGCCAGAATGCAGTCTTTCCCAGGTCATTATCAGAGTAGGTCTCTTGTCAATACCATGCCTGCCTGGAAGCAGCTCTCAGAATCACTTAGTTTCTCTTGTCAGAGGAAGCGTTTTAACTGCTTCCCGCTGTCCTGTCATTTAGTGCTAACCCCAAAAGGCAGTGTTAAATTGATGTCATCTTTCCAATTTCATCCCAGAAGTATTTCCCTTTCTGGGTAACAATGGAAACATTTGCACAATAATCGGGGAGAAGAGTGGCCAAACATGAATGCTGTGAAAACTCCTGACTGGGATGAAGGCATTCATTTATCAGCAGGTCCCCATCCTTCCGGATGACACAAAGAAGAAGAATGACTTTCATTCAGGTAGCAGGATCAATAAAGAAAATAAAAGCAAGCCCAAACCAAGAAGAAACCCATTGCCTTTAGTCAAGAAGCGGTTTTGATTTGAGACTATTGTAGAATTACCGCCAAACACACAACTGAAGGGAATGTTGATAATTGTTGAACTGGATGATGGATACATGAGTCTCATTGTACAACCTATGTTTGTGTATGTTTGAAAATTTCCATAATAAAAATTATTTTAAATTGTGGTAGGAATTGGATCAAAGAGCTTATACATGTCATGTAGTTTCTAGGCAGAGACCAATTTTCCCCTAAATTTAATTTGCAATGCAAGCAGGACCCATTCCAATAACTCACAGCTGGAAACATGTTTGAAAATAAAAATGGTCTGTTTTAGACACACATGTGGACAAAAAGTTCCCTGGGATCAGCCCACCTCTGGCATCATGTAATAGAAACTAAGGTTTTCACAAATGCTAGACTTCTGGGTTTTAAAGCTTAAATTATGCATCCTCCTAAATGCAGGGATTGACATTTTTGCTTAGCTGCTTAAATGAAGACTCCTACTTCATAAAATTCCTAATTAAATGGGAAAAGCATTCTAAATTCTTGATCTTTGTTAATTATATCTGGGAGAAGCCTGGATGTTCAGATCATGATTTCATTAGGGCATTCTTACAGTTCCCCTGGTGGCCACATAATCTAATTTTAGCAAATTTTAATTGCAAGTGCAGTGAGGGTTTATGCGAACTGGAGTTGAATCAGATATTCTGGCTTCCGGAAGCAGCACCGCTGTCCACTCCACACCAGACATTTAGCCATGCCTGAAACTAACAGTTACAGGACCCAGAGCAATCGTACCAAACACTACCTACCTATGTACTATATGTATAAATAGTAAACATTGTAAGTCAAGCTAACAAACTGCTCAATAAAATATGTTCTCACATTCTACTTTTACAAACATGACTTCGTAGCAACTTGGAAGGCCAGGTTCAAATATCAAATTCTTGGCCCCTCTGAGTTCTTCACCAGGGAATGTGGTGGCTGAGGAGAGGTAGTGCCTGGCTCCTGGGCCCCTGCCCATAGCTCATACCCTTTCTCTTATAACCCATGATTGTATGTCTCTTCAGCCCATACATTCAACTCTGTCCATCCCAAAGCAACACCTAAGAGTTACCTTTGGGCTTGGCCACCCTTGGTGGCATGGCCTTTCCTCATGAGGAAGTGGGCTTTAGGACATGAGGACAGAGAATTCCAGAATCCCAAGCACCACATGCAGAGATTGAAGCATGGGTTCTAGGTGGGCATGTCTCCTTAACTGATATACAAGGGCTTAAGGGCATCCATGGGAAAAAACTTTGTCACCTTCTCTTCAATTAGGCTCTAAATGCTTGGAGTGTGCCCCAGGGCTCAGTATTGAGCCCTGTTATCTTTCTTTTAGTGTGTTTGTCCTCAGTGATCTCATTTGGTTCCATAGTTTTATATGCCTCATCCATTCATTCATTCATTCAGCAAATATCCACATTTCTAGGTACTAGGGATACAGGAGTGGTAAAACAGGAGATAAAAATCCCTATGTCACAAAGCTTATTTTCAAGTGGGGAGACTGATGATGAGAAAGATGTGGCAGTTTTAAGCATGTTCCTAAATTCTTTGGTACTCCATCTAAACCAAGGTAGGGTCAGTGTCCACTCCTTTGGACTTGGGTGGTGCACGGAGCCCAGTGGAAGTGATGCTGTGCGACTTCCTAAGGCTAGGTCATCAAAGGTCAGGAATTTGGTTACTGGAAATGCTCACTCCTGAAGCCCTACATGGTCATGTAAGAAAGAGACTACCCTGAAGCCATAGGTTGGTGTTCTGGTCAACATTCCCAGCTGAGTCCGTCCTTTAGCCCAGGCACCAGGCTTGGGAATGGAAATGGTTTCTCCAGGCCCACCTGTTCCAGCCCCCATTGCTTACATCACCTCCAACTGAGGCCCCAGGCATCAGGAATCAGCGAGGGTTGGTGCTCACTGGGCCTTTTCTAATAGTGATCTACAGAGTCTGTGAACAGGGTGAAATGATTATTATTCACTATGTTTGGGCAAGATGTATATTGACTTCTACATTTATGCCTCCCATTCAGACCTGAGTTCCAAGTTTGTCTATTCAGCTGACTTTTCACGAATCCACCTGGATCTCTAAGTGGGCATCTCACAATGTCGACTTCCAAAATGAAAGTTTTGATTACCACCACCCCTCCCAACAAAAAACAAACAAACAAACGAACCAACCAACAAACAAAAAACTTGCTCATCTTCTCAATCTCAGTAAAAGTCACAACTTCCAATATAAATGTTTAAGGCAGAGTCATCCTGGCTGCTCTTCCCATTGCTTCCCATATCTAACCCATTAGCAAATCCTGCTGTTTTGACATTGAAAATATTCTCTCATCTGTCCATTTCTCAACTCTACTACCCGAATGCTAGTCGTAACCACCATTGCCTCTTGCCTGATGTAGCCTCCAACACATTTCTTTGCATTCAAACCTAGTCCATTTTTTTTTTCAGACACAGCCAGGGAGATACAGCAAAAACATAAATCAGAATTTTGGGTCAGGGTGGTGCTGTGAGTGAACACTTTGATATTTCAATCTCCTCCAATTCTCTAAACAAAGAGTAATGAATGTTACATATTAGAAGTGAAAAATTGAAAAGGCAAACCTAGGATTAAATACAGAATAATCATGTCCAGGAAAAGGAAATGGAACAAAACATACCACACACACACACACACACACACACACACACACACACAAACACACACGGTGAGTGTGACAGCTGTCTTAGGGTCTCAAAACAAGCAGTAGGTCATGGAAAGATATAAGTGCTCCATGAGAGAGTTGTTCTGCAGAGCCCTCTGACTGAAGTCATAGGCTGGGCGTGGTTTCCCAAACTCATAAAGAAGTTGGAAAAGACCCATCCTACTACTGTTTCTCATTATAGCTCCTGGAATGTGTAGGCCCTGTGAAGTGGATGGAACAGACACAGCTTGAGACCAAGAGCTGAGCCAAGCCCCACTCAATTTGTACCACCATCTGAGATCTATTTCTGAATTGTGGGAGTGGAGGTCCAGGTGAAGGCAACTATAAAAATATTAAATAAGGGTTACACACAAAATGAAGTTAGTATGCATTGGGAGAGAATCTTCCATTTAAAATAAGCCTGTAAGCTACAAATCCCATATACATGAAATAATTTAATGCTAAAAAGATAATGAAACAAAAAAATCAGAATGTAAATTCACTCTTAGAAGATCTATCAGTTAGCTATTGTTATGTAACAAATCACCCCAATGCAATTGCTTTAAGCAATTAGGTTTATAAAAAAAATACTAGAGGCCCAGTGCACTAATTTGTGCATTGGAGGGTCCCTCGGCCTGGCTGGCGATTGGGGTGATTGGGGCCATCTCTTCTAGTTCAGGGAAGAGGGACAATGGGAGGTTAGCTGTGGGAGCACACTGACCACCAGGGGGCAGCTCCTGAGTTGAGTGTCTGCCCCCTGGTGGTCAGTGCACATCATAGCAACTGGTTGATTGGTCGTAATGGTCACTTAAGAATATATATATATATATTCCAATAAAGATTTTCAGTATTATTAAGACCTACCTGTCAAATAGATCTATCTTATTCTCACTAGAAATGGAGTAAGAATTTATGAATCAAAATCAAGTTTTGGATGTATGGGGATACCACAGACAAATTTGAAGGGTGGGACATTTGAAGCCAGATTACAAAAATGTCACTGGGGGCAAGAAGGGAAAAGAAAATTACCATAAGAAAAAAAAACAAATTACTGGTCATTCTCTGCAACTGGGCTGAAAGAGGGGAGCAGAAGTGTTAGGTTTAGTGTAAAAGCTCCAACCAGTGTAGGTTCCTCTGCACCATGCTTATGAGGGAGATGTAGGCTAGAAGGGGAAATATATTTCACTAAGGGGCCATGCAAGCACTCAAGCATGCAGACATGTGAAGAGAAAGAGAGTTCCTTTCATTCAGCCAGAGAGGTGAGCACCAGAGCTCAAGGTGTGGCTGGTGCCTCTGAGAACATGACCCACTGGAAGCTTGTTCAGCACGAGGGCATCTGGAAGCATCTGGGGGTGGAGGAGCAGGTGGCAGTGGCAGCAACAGCCACAGCAGGTGCCCAGGACAGGTCTGCGCAGAAAAGGCTGAATGGATCAGTAAGGTGAGAGAGGCAACTGCAGGTGACAGAAGCAGAGATTAGAAAAAATTAAACATAAGACAAAGAAGGCTAGCCTCTGCCTACTCTAGTACAGCTAGAGAGATATAAGGAAGGGATGGACTGAGATCCTGCCAGTTGGCTGGCTGTGGTAGCCAATGAGTTTGTGGACTTTAGGGCAAACATTTTTTTAATTGGAGAGAGAGAGAGAGAGAGAGAGAGCGAGAGAGAGAGAGAGAGAGAGAGTTTTTTGTTCCACTTATTTATGCATTTGTTGATTGCTTCTTGCATGTGCCCTGACCAGGGATCAAACCCACAGCCTTAGTGTATTAGGATAATGTTCTAACCAACTGAGCTGCCCAACCAGGGCAAACTTTTGAAGTAGTATTCCCTTAGAGTGCAAGCTGGTGAAGCCAAGAAGACCTTCAGGTATCACAGAGACTGATCTGGAATAAAACTTACAGTCCTTTGAGCACTAACTTAGAGATCTATATCTGTAAAATCATTTGTGGTAGTCAGCCTCCAAAATGGCCTACAGTGATCCCCATGTCTGTGGGATCTATGCACATTGCATGAGCTCATCTCTGAAACCAATAGGATATCACACAAATAAAGGTGTGATTTTTAGTGCCCAGGTCATATAAGACATCACAGCTTCTGAGCTACCTTTTCAGATACCCACTTTAGGGGAAGCCAGCGGCCATGTGGTGAGGGCACTCCAGCCTTCCTATGGAGAGGCCACATGATGAGGAATTGTGTCCTGATACCAGCCTTGTGAGTGAGCCCTATTGGAAGCCAATTCTCCAGTCAAACCTTCAGCTGACTGCAGCCTCAGTCCACATCTTAACTGCAACCTCATTAGAGACCTCAAACCAGAACCGCCCTGTTAAGCGGCACCCAGATGTCTGACCCACAAAAACTGCATGGAATAATAAATATAATAATAATTGCCTTTAAGCAGCTACATTTTAGGGTAATTTTTATGTAGCAAGCGATAATACAGATTTTGGCACCAGAAATGAGGTCAGACAAAAGATCCTTTAGAGATTTTTAAAATGTGCCTTCTCACAGATTCTCTAGATTCAGAATTCTCATGGGTTCCAACTCCACTAGAATGAGGACTCACTCTGCTTTAAGTGATGCCAGCAGGCTAGCCAGGGCTTGTAAACATGAGGGTGACAGGAATCCAAGAGAGATAGAGAAAACTTACACAAGCACTTTCAAGCCACGACTTGTGTAAATTTGCTGCTGCCATATTGGTGAAAGAGAATCACATGTCAAAGCACAGAATCTCCTGGGAGGGGAATACTCAGGGGCATGGATATGGGCATTTATGACAAATCGGGGTTATTAATACAGTTAATGTACCACAACAATCTACTGAGGCTGCTTTAAATATGTCAAGTTACAGAAAAATGTTCAGGATGCAAACCTCATATTCACATGCCCCTGTTTCCCACCAGCTTAATCTAATCCAATTTCCCTTAAGTTTTAATGAGGGATTCCTTAAATGCACACAGAATTTTTCTTGTTAAATCCTCTGAAATCTATTTGGCCGGTTCTCACACCCTCAGAGTTACCCTCTTTCATCAGTTGCCAGAGGCTTCCCCTAAGCTTTGATATACTGTCTAGCAATGGAAGCCTGACTGCTTACAAATACTATTTTTAAAAATGCCATTAAATTATTTTCTTAGGACTTCAGATCACTTCTCCAAGCACACACATTCCTTAGCTCTTTTTATCCCAAAAGCAGAAGAGAGATTCAAAAATGAGAATGCAGAGTGTCTGCAGGCAGAAACCCCAAGATTATCTCTTCCCCCATTTGGAAGAAGAACACTATGCCCCTTCCCTTAATGGTAACCTTTTACCCTTTGAAGTCCAAATGCCATTACTGATTTTATGCAGGATGATTCCTTTGCAGCATTGACACTTGTTGGGTTAGCATGCTTATATTACATGTGATTTCACTTTTAAATTTTTATTTTATGGACGATTTTAATCCCTTTCCAGTTGCATTTCAAAAAAACGTAGAACAAAAAAGTTAAAAAGCATATTTAATCAAAATGTGATGGTGTTATAACTTAACTGCAACCACCGCTACAACATGGTTTCATCACACTGACATATATTGCGGAGGAATGCCTTGTTACAGAGGCACCTGGATTAAACACTGTGAGTTACAGGCCTTGCAAGTTTACACTGGATATGTATGGGAAAACGTGCCCTACTTAGAGCAGTCAGGTCTCTCCTTTCAAGGCTTTCTGAGCTTCAAAGGCTTCAGACTTGATCTCGTAACATTTTTTATGTGGAGTCTGAAAAACCATTAGTACTTAAAAATCAACATTGGTGGATTTGATGTTGTGGTTTTAAGAAACTTCAGGGTGGTTAGTGACTTGTAATTTTGTTGAGACAGGACATTTAATCTGAATGTGCTGTGGTGCTGATTTCTGGGTAAGAGTCACTCCACCCCGTGGGGCCACCTCATCATCTCATTTCATCATCGCCCACCTGGGACCTCTTTTGCAGTCATGGTAGTAGATAGGTTGTTTGCCCCAAAGAGTTGCATCCATTCCCACTCCTTACCTTTCTCCTATCTCCTTCCTAATAATCCTTGATGCTCTTTTAGATTTCCACTTCTAATTCGCAATTACCATTCCAGGTGAATTGGATTAGATCCAACCTTAGTGATTGGCTTAGGGATGATCAGTGCCTTTGAACAAGACAATCACGACAACCTTAGAAGATCATTTAGCTATTGCTATGTAATGAACCACGCCAAAACTGGGTTGCTTTAAACAATAAGTATTTGTTATAACTCTACAAGTCAGCTGTGTGGTTCTTCTGATCTCAGATGGGCTTACCTGTGTGTCCATGGTCAGCTGCAGGTCAGGAAGTGATTCTGCTGCAAAAGCTGGACTCTCTCATGTGTATGGAAGTTGGTTGGCTGCAGTTGGTCTAGGTTGGGCTCAACTGACATTGCTTGTCCCTGCTCTCTGTGGTCTCTCATTGCCTATGAAGGGAGCCAAGGCTTGTTCCTACTTTACCGTGGTGATAGGATATCAAGTGAGAATTAAAATGTGTGGTTCTCTTGAGGCCTTTGCTCAGAACTAGCACCTTGTCACTTCCACCATGTTCTGTTGGCAAATATAAGTCATTAGCCCCACCAAAATCCAAGGGCACATAGACTCCACTGCATAATGAGAGGAACTACAAGCACACATTGCAAAGGGCATGGTTTGGAGGACAGGTGGAGAATCAGGGCCATTTTTATAATTAGTCTACTAGAGTCAGAGTGAAATGCCAAGATCAAGATGGACTCTCTATGTCTGTCTCACTTTTGGATATAAACAAGGAAGTAGATGGAAATCCTCAGAGCTGCTGGCAGCCTTCATGAGGGAAGCCAGCCTGAGGACAAGGACAACCTACAGGGGAAAACAGGATCACAAGATCACAGAAGAAAAATGCCACAGCCATCATGATCATGTGGGCATCCTAATTATGCAATCATGCCAGGACTTCCCCTGGACTTACAGATACTTATGCCAGTATATTCTGATATCATCCCAGCCTGTGTGATTGGAATTTTTTCTTTGAAACAAAAGACGCCTAAATTATATTGCCCCTCCCCCAAGAAATTCTCTGGAAGTGAAAATAATGCAAAGATTGGTAAGATACTTTCTTAGAAGAAAGTCAAAGTTTCATATGAATTAAAGAGTGAAATACCTTCTTCAACAGAAATTCACATCTGTGACTCTGATCCTATATTTATAGAATATTCAAGAATCTGAAAGGGTCTTTTAAATTTTCAGTTATAATTTCAATCTCTTATGGAAAAAATTATATGTTTCAGTAGACAGTTACTTAAGCTTTTTTTTTAAATTATGTCTTCTGAAATTCTCTCTCAATTTATTTTCTCTTTATTCCCACCAGTGAAGATTTGTTGACCTTTGTGTTCTATGGCTTATATTAAAACTACTACTGGTATGTTGAATATGTTTTTCTTAAACTATACCCAATCCTTCATGATTCCAACAAAAATTTATAGGGGGCATTGAACTCATACCCCTTTAACCCAGATTGTAAATTATAGCTTTAGTAGTATTTGAAAATTTTTAGACTCACAAAGGACCTTGGAACATATCTTTCCGAAATGTGGAGTCTCCACTCTATTCGCCATTCAAACAATGAATGGATATATAAAGCTTAGTGTAGTCACCCTTGGCCAAATATATATTAATAGTTTCAAATTCCAGTGGAAAGAACCAGATATATTGCTTCTAAACCTAGGTGTGCTACTGAATGGCTGTGAAGCATGAAGCGAGTCACATAAGGACTTCCTAAGACAGTTTTCTTTGTTAATTAACTCACAATCACTCATCACCTTCATTTATTTACAGACCTAAGCAAGCTTAAGTAAAAAGTCAGAAGAATTACTTTTGATTGAGTTGAACTTAAGATGCAAGACATTTACAATACAGCATTAATATCAACAGTAGCGGTAAAGTTGTGTGATACAACTCTGAAGACACAGGGTGTCATCTTCACTCTGCTGTGATGGGAAATCAAACATGGATGGAAACACTCTAAAAGAGAGTGGGAAATCATATCAACCTCAGAACTACCTTACTTTTCAGGAAGAAAAATTACTTTGATAGAAAAGCCACCCCAAATTTTGAATCAAATGTGTTAGGCTTACTCTAGAGAAAGTTGTCAATGTTTCAAAGACAAAGGACTAATATTAAGGGATGACAGAGAATTTTCACATTAGCTTAATAACTTAGAAGTTTCCACCTAAGCAGGGAAACCATGTACAGCTGTACAGTTTGTGTTCTGCACAATATCATGGAGTGCTGTTTACATAGTCTATGATGTGAATGGCTCCCTCACGCTTATTCAGGCACAACATACACACCTATATGTGGCATCCTTGCTCTGCTTGTGTCATTTGTTTATTGGGTTGACATAAGTCAACTCCAATTTCAAAAGCTGTGTATCCATTTGTACTGGCTTTTCATTCTTCCAGCATAAGTTTTTCCATATTAAGGGAAAAGTAGGCCTGGGATATCATTACCCTTAGTTGCCCCAAGTCTAAGGACCCAATACCTAAGGTCTTTTTTCATCAAGCCGTTCCCATTAGGCATGACAATAGAGAACTGGAAAAAGGAAGGGGCAGCCTCTATCTGAAATCAACCAATCAGCAATTCCTATCTTGGATTGTCAGCAGCCAAATGCATGCAATTTCTCTTCCTAAGGGTGGTGTTTCTTCATCCCAGTAAAGAGTGTGTTTAAATATTCATCAAGCCTTTCCCACTATGAATTAATTAGTTCCACTAATACCTGTCACTGCTTATGTAGTTTCTTTTCCCCACTCTTTTTATTCCACCCACTCTTACAGAATGTTGTCCTCCCAGATTAATAATAATAATAATAATAATAGTAATAATAGTAATAATAATAATAATAATAATAATATATCGGCCAGGCACTGACTTAAGCACTTTACAAGTGATAATGCAGTTATTCCTCATTAACTACTCTGTGAGGTCAGAATCAATTTTATCCGAATTTGGCAGGTGAAAAATATGAGGATGCTAAGGCACAGAGAGGTCCAGTAACTTGCCCAAGATCACACAGCCAGCAGGTGGCAGAGCTACCTCCAGATTTGGTGCTGTTGACCACCACACTGTAGTCCCTCCCTGCAGGCACATTGGACGATGGAATGAGATTATCCCTGTAAAGGGCTTGGGCCCAGGCCGGGCATGAGGAGCGAGGTCAGCACGCCCTGAGAGCCAGCTGCCACTGGGTGACTGGTGTTATTGTTGCTCACTTTGTCATCTGTCCTGGGAGGACGGACCGCTGCCCTCAGCCCCTTTATCATACCCTGATGCCAGGCCCAGTGCCCACTCAGGTAGGACAGGCCTTGGCCAGCAGGCCAGCCCCGGAACAGAGCCCGAGCTGTGGCTGCCATGGCATCCGGGGTCCGGAGCTGTGACAGCGGCCGCCCTGAGTGCCAGGGCCTGGAACCAACTCCCTGCTCTGCTTTCTGCACATCTGCTGGCCCCGGGCAGCTGGCCCCAGACACGACTCCACCTGCCCGACCTTCCTGGCCTTCGTCCAGCGAGACTCAGCTCCAGCCTCTGCCCATTCTCTTCGGGTTTCAAAGTCACCCTCGGAGTTGACTTCGGAGGAGGCCCTTGCTGGGGGACCCACAACAGAACTGTGTTAACGAGGCCCCGGGGACCCACCGGCGAGCCGCCATCTGGCAAAGGTGATCTGGGCGGCTGTCAGGCCGGGATGCGAGGAGCGTGCCCCTAATATTTTATAGCGACTCCAATCAGAATGCGGAGTCTACTGCCCCCTAAATCTGGGCTGGCCTCGGGACGTGCTTCCACTGATAGAAGAGGGTGGAACATTACGGAACCTAGGCCCCAGGAGCCTTGCAGCTTCTGCCTTCACCCTCTCAGATCCCTGCCCCGAGAACATCATCCACAGACGACAAGCAGGAGGGGAGAGGCCCGCCATCCTGGTTGTCCCAGCCCAGCCCAGCCCAGCCTCAACCCCAGCCCAGCCCCAGCCCAGCCCAGCCCCAGCCCAGCCTCAGCCCAGCCTCAGACCCAGCCCAGCCCCAGCCAAAAGGCAAGCCCCATGGCCAACTTAGATGTCTGTAACTTGCTGTGTTCACAAGCCCATGTCTATGTCACAGATCCATCCCAAGCTTCTCCATTTGTTACTGTGCCCCACCAATTACACTCCCTTGATGTTCCCCCAGGTTCCTGGGCCAGTTGCTACAGTTTTTCCAAGGGTGAGACAACAAAGAGTATCTCTCCTCTCCACCCAAGTTTTGAACCAACTGAGAAATAGGATTTTAAAAATTGCAGATGAAGGTGGAGTTTTTAAAATAGACCTGATATGGGAGAATGTGGCAGGTATCTGTGAGAAAGTGGGTTCCTGAATACGGAGTCTCAGACATAGGCAAACTTCATCAGCCAGCCCTGGTGAGATGCACTGGGTAGGCTGCCTACTCAAAGGACTGAACAAAGTACGTGCTCCTTTAAACCAGCATTTCCTGTTTCTGGAGAGCACTTCCCTCACATTGTAGTATAGATGGCTTTTTTGTCACGTACATCTTAGCTCATATTTGACCTTGTGAGAATGGCAGTTTTAAAGCATGTCTACAAATTCTTTGGCACTCCTCTCCTGAGATAGGGCCCAGTTCCCACTCCTCGAATTCGGGCCAAACTTGAAGACTGTCAAAACCAACAAAGCACAGCAGAAATGACTGCACCACTCACATAACCTCTGAGGTCAAGTTACTAAAGGTGATAGCTTCTGCATTGCCTGCTGGGAACTTGCTTTTGGAGCCAAGAGCCAGCGAGCACGAAAGCCGGCCACCCTGAGGCTACCAAGCTGGGAGGAAGCCCAACCCACATAGGCAGACCCCTGGCAGATGTTCCAGTTAGCACTCACAGCCCACGTCCCAGGTGACATCCTGCATCAGCCACCTGACGTGCACATGACACACTTTCAGATGATTTTAGCCTGTAGCCATGGAGCAACCAGTCCGGTAATCCTCCCAGATGAGGTCTAGATATCAGGACATAGACAATCTCCACTCTGCCCTATCCAATTCCCAAACGACTGAGTCCATGGGCAGAATTAAAGGTTTGTTTAATTCCATTAGCTTTTGGGGTAATTTGTTATGATGCATTAGTAACTGGAACACCCCTTTTATAACTTTTTTCATAGTGCTACTTATCACTGTCACAAACTACATTGTTGGTTGATTGATTGACTGATTGATAGCCTATCATCCCTACTCAAATGTAGGTTAGCGCTGCTAGTGCAGGCACTTGTCTGTCTCAGACATGTAACGGTGTTGGCATACAGCAGGCAGTCGATAAATATTTGTTGGATGAAGGAATGAACAAATGTCTTTTCCCTTGTAGAACAGAAATAAGAGTTTCCGAGAGAGTATTTCCATTTTTTTATTCTTCATCTCCAGGCCTTAGGCAATAAAACCGAGGCTGTTTGTGTGGAATATAAAGTAGACTGTGCCTTTTATAATATCCAGGCGAACTATCCTGTCAAACATTCAATTATTCATACAATGATATGGCTGAGTTCACCCCACAAGCCAGACCCTGTAATTCTCAGTTGGGACAGTGAGGTAGAGAAGACTTAGGCAATCCTCAAGGAGTCACTGTCTAGGAGGGGCATGGACAAACTAGAGGATGGGGAAGCGTCTTTAGCAGAACTGGCCTTGGAGGCTGGCCCCTTCCCGGGCAGGGCAGTGACTGCTGTCGTCACATCACCAGGTCTCCAGAGTTCCTCTCAGAGTGTGGCATATAGCAGGTGCTCAGGAAATCTTTGTTGACGTGAGCAAGGAGGAAACAGAGATTGTTCTGAACTGGGCAAAAAGCAAAGACATGCGTCAGAGAGAAGGGTAACTATGCAGAAGGGAAGTCTTGTTAAATGTCTAAGTAACATTTGGTTCTCACTCAGAGTATTCTGCCCTCATAAAGAGTCATTACAGAAACCAATTTAAAATACCAAGGAGCCCAGCACAAACACGTTGCTGTTTTTTTTTCTTTTTTAATGGAAGCCCATTAAAATGACATGAAAAAATAATGGCATCACCCAGCACAAACACGTTGCTGTTTTTTTTTTTTCTTTTTTAAAGGAAGCCCATTAAAATGACATGAAAAAATAATGGCATCTGCCTCAGGTTTCTGCTTGGAGATAGATTCGTGCAATCTCAGCATTTTATCCGGGCTGCTCCCCTGAGAAGATGCACTGGGGAAGCAATTTGTATGTATCCCTTTTAACGAAGGCAAGAAGCCTTGAAGTCTACGGTTTGTCCACTCCCGTAGATCCCAGTCCAATCGCAGGGAAGGTGTCAGATCTGAAGACTTTGTGGGCTGTTAACTGCATGCAGTTTTCCCCCTGGTATTTACATCTAAGGCAGTGCAGAGCCTCTGATTTTACAGCCAAGTTAGGATGCTGAGAATATTCCTGAGCAGAATGTGCCTCCAATTAATTGTGATAGAGAGAAAATTGGGCCTGTCACCAGGAACGGAGGAGGTATTGCATTATTATTTGTTGAAAGAATGAATGAGAATAACCCATAAGGTTGCTTTCTGCTTTCAGTGGTTTTATATATTTCAGTCTCACCCAACCAGACTTTACCAAGATGATTTCATAGAAGCAGAAAGGGAGTTTTAAAAGCAGCACAGAGAGCAGTCACCCAGCACAACTGACACAGCAGCCACTGAATGACTGCGTCCTTACTCTCGGTGCTTTTTTTTGCCATATTGCACTTCGGTGACTACTTTTCTGAACCCTCCTGGACCCCAAAGTATCGCCGTCAGAGAAGTCAAGGATGGTGCCCAGCCAGAACACAGACAAAAAAAAAAAAGATGAATCCGTGGGTAGCATCTCCTGGGGAAAGTGTGAATATCAAAATAGTGATCTCTGAACCACCCCAGCATTCCAACATTGCTCTCTCGTGCCATTTAATCCTCAATAACATGCCTGACAGTTCTCGTGTGTGCCTCTTATCTCCCTTCTATGAAGCAGTGTAATGTTTTGGGAAAAGCACAGATGTTTAAGTTTGCAAATTCTGTTTCCCAGACTTTGTAAGCCAGAGTTCCTTATCTATAAGGTAGTGACTATCTACTTGTTGTAGAAAAAGTGTGAAGATCACATGTTACTATGTCTATAAAAGAACTTATACGTGGTCTGCTGCAGAGTAAGGCAAACAAATATTAGTAGCCTGTCCTTATTGGTAACCCAGCGTATAAGATCCTTGAAGATAGAATGCTGGCACAGTGCCTTGCATATGAGAAGATTTTATGAATATTTATTGAATGACTGAATGCATGAATAACCATGGGATGAAATAGCGTATTAATCAGGGTAACTTGAGCAACAGAAACAAATATATTTCAGAATACAATGTTATTGCTTACTCAACTAAGAGTCCTATTTGGGTGTTCCAATCAGCATAGGGCTTCCTAACACATGCTAATTTATGCACCCAGGCTCTATCCAGCTTATATAACTTGGGCCTTGGTGTCTTTGTAGATCAGGCCCAACTGCTTCTTAACTCCAGTACTAGAACAGAACGGACACTCACCACTTCCACTCCCATTCCACTGGTCAGATGGCCACATGGGGATGTAAGGGAGACTGGGAGATAAAATCCCTCATTAGGCAGCTGCCTTTCAACTAGACACTAGGAAAGAGGGAAATAATTGTTACTACCATAATATTTTTTAAAAAGAAGATTCCAGAAACTTAGAGATGGGTGAACAGGTGATCATTTCAGTAGCAGGTACTTCTATAACTTGCTTTAACAGAATACCTCATCTAATATTAGCAAACTCAGATGCCTATAGGAAACAGGCAGCTAATATATATAAGGAGTCAAGTGTAGGCCCGTGGGGATAAAGAGAGAACTGTGGCTAATTGGTGAGTGCTTACCTCTCCATGTCAGGCTTTGGAGAAGGGAGTTAGTTAAATTCATCAAACTCATGTCATAGGTCCAGACTGAACAAGAGCCCTATTTTAACTTGTTTCATTTTATTTGTAT
Source organism: Myotis brandtii (assembly GCF_000412655.1). Taxonomy (NCBI): domain Eukaryota; kingdom Metazoa; phylum Chordata; class Mammalia; order Chiroptera; family Vespertilionidae; genus Myotis; species Myotis brandtii. The sequence continues at coordinate 298,628 of NW_005354874.1, forward strand.
TCTTAATTAGAGAGTAATATACCAGTATCTATGCAACAGGGTAAAATTGTAAGCACACAGCTTGATGAATTTTTGCAAACTAAACACACCTACTGCAACCAGCCCCCAGATCAAGTTAGAGACTGTCCTCAGTAACCCAGAGGCCTCCAAATGCTCCCTTCTGGTCAGATCTTCTCTTACTTCAAAATAAGTGGAAGTCTGACATTTCAAGTAATTTTTTCCTGATTTTGAAGGTATTGTGTGGCAGCCAAATAAGAGACATATGTAGGCTAAACCAGTGGAAGGCAACCAACCTGCCTACAAGTCCCTCCACTCAGGGTGGGTGTCTGTTATCCCTTGTACCTCACAGGCCACCACAGAACATAGTGGCTTAATACAACAGGTATTTGTGATTTCCCGTAACGCTGGCTAGGCTTACACAAATCTTTGTAAACATCTAGAAGGTCATCTGGAGCCATCTGATCTAGGGGGACTTCAGCTGCATGCCTCATCTCTGCTCCATGTGATGTCTCATCCTCCAGCAGGCTAGCCTAGGCTTGTTTACATGGTTGCTACACAAAGTTAGAAGCCTATACTTAGAGGTAGGAAGGAGGTAGGAATGTCAGAGTCAGAGAAGGAGATGTGATGGTGAAAGCAAAGGTCGGCTGATGTGCCCAGAAACCAAGGAGTGTGGGCAGCCTCTAGAATCTGGAAGAGGCAAGGAGCAGATTCTCCCCTAAAGTCACCAGAAGGAGCACAACCTTTGACTTTAACACCATAAGACCCATTTTCGAACCTGGGACCTTCAGGACTATAATATAAATTTGTGCTGCTTTAAACTGCCAAGTTTGTGGTCATTTGTAATAGCAGCAATAATAAACTGATATACCGTGTTCTTGCCACATTGCGGACTCTGCCTTTCATAGGTCCCTGTGAGTGTTCTTGCATGGCTGAGACCATTACCACCCAAGAGCCAGGCAAGCGGGTCCTGCATTGGACCCTGTACCTCAGAGACCGTCCCTCTCTGGCCCCCCTCCAGCTGTGCTTCTCCCCAGGGATCTGCCAGGCCCATGCTGCTCTGATTGGGTCTGCACAGCACAGTGGTAGTGCCATCTAGGTGTTTGTTAGGTATGGCAAGTCATGAGTCCCACCCTAGACCTATTGAACCAGAACCCCTGGGACTAAGGCCCAGGAATCTGTGTTTCAACAAGCCCTCCAAGGATTCTGAGGTAGGCTTATGATTGAGAACTATTGCTACAGGGTCTGTAAGCTCTTTTTTTCAAGGGTTTCTCTTGCTAAGGGTGAACCATGCTAGACTGTATTCAGCCTGGGGTCTAGGGGACAGCTGCTTGGAAGAGGGTTGGGGAGGATCAAGATTAGTTATATGGACGGATGTGTGTTTATCATTGCACAGCAGTTCCTGGTTGTGCTGGAAGGAGCCAGAGGAGGCAAGAGAAGAGAGGTTGGACTGGATTTTGTATTTAATCTATTGTTTCCATCAGCATCTAGTCATAACAATGAGCTGGTAAAGGGAAGATGCTTTGAAAAGTGGTGAATTCTATCAACTTGGAAATCATGACCATCACCTCATTTAGGAATCAAAATCACTTTTTAATGGCATGACTGCAACAATACAGATAGTGATAATAATAGTAATTATTGTCATTATAATAGTTACTGTCCTGAGTCTGGTTCTGTAGAAGCAGAGCCTGAGATAAGGATTTGCCTGTGAGCGGTTTATTGAGGACGTGCTCTCAGGAGGCACCTGAGGGCAGAGGAAGCAGGAAAGAAGAGGAGAGGAAGCCAACCAAGCAAGGCTGCAGTTCCAGGCACAGACCAGCCTCAGCCTGATCCCGAGGCAGCTCTGGAATGTGTTACATGCAATGTGTGTCTTCCCAGGCTTTGTGACTGCTGGCCTCAAACTGTCTACTAGTACTTGGGATGATGCCTGGCAGGTGGGCTCCCTGCCTGTGCAGGTAAAGTGGCTCCCGTAGCTCAGGGAAGAAGGTTTCAGGTGCAAGCTGTTAGTAGCAAGGCACCAGGACCTGGTGGGAGGGTGACCAGAACCAGTACCCGGGCCCTCAGAGGACCTGGACAGGGCACTAAAAAGTCCCTTTAGCTACTATGAGCTCTCGTTCCATTCCAGGCACAGGCACAGGCACAGGCACTATTCTCAGGGCTTCCCTTGTATTTGCATCACCTTATGAATGTGATACTTGAGGCAAAGGAGATTAAGTAATTAGACCAAAGAGCTGCAGGAGGTAGGAGGTGGCTGAACTGGGATTCTAGCCCAGGCAGTGCAGTTCTCACCCATCACTGTAAATAGTCCCCTCGTGCCTCAGCTGTCCCCCGGGACCCAACTCTGCCTCTGCCTGGGGCTCCTTGAAGGGACAATACTTCTCCCAGGGGCAGGAGGAGGGTGGTTCTCCAAGTCTCCTTCATCTAGGAAAGCAGAATGAGGCTTGTGAGGAAAAGGGAATATTTTATCAAGCAAGAGGAAAAGTCTCAATCTATATGCTTAATTAGGTTAGATACCCATTTTCCTCTGAGTCTTTTCTAGTTCTTTGAAGTCAGTGAAAGCCCTGGGCATTGGAGAGGGGAAAAGAGTAGAAAGAGAATTGGGAGGAAACCTCCTACGTACATACACAGAGAAAAAAAAATCAATCGTCAATCCTCTTTAAGAGTTGAATGCAGATAAAGTCAGCTATCAAACTTATCAACATGGAAAAGAGATGCTTAAAATAAAAACTGGGGCATCCCCTGAAGGAGGGAAGGCCTCCACCCATCTGAAGACTTTCCTACCTTGTTAAGAGCCTCTCTGCCCGCTCTCCTACTGAAAGACTGAACTTGTTTGCAGCCAATTCAGACTCCTTGATGATGTAGATATTTTAGGGAAAGGAGAAGACTTGAAATATAGATTTGAAAATTCCAAGGAGAGATGAGGTCAGTCGCCGTGGAGCAGAGTGTGCTGGGAGGTGAGGGCAGCCGTGGTGGGTCAGGAGGTCTGGCTGTCCTAGTCGTTTCAGTCCTGATGTTTGCTTCACCCAGACTCTAGGCCAGCACCATCCCCGGTGCCTTTCTGTACCTCTGTCCTATACAGTGGCCATTAGCCACATGTGACTATTGAGCACTTGAAATGTGACTAGTGGGACTAAGGAACTGAATTTTCACTTTTACTTAATTTCAATTCATTATGTTGAAATTGTGGCTAGTGGGTACCCTATCAGACAGTTCAGCTTTTGTGGACTTGGTATTTCAAAAAGCACCTACAATATGTGGTCTTTATCTTTCAACCCTTTGAAGAAACCAAGTGAGGCAGTTAAATTTGGTGGCATAACAAACCACCCTCAGATAGTGGCTCAGAATAACAATCACTTATTTAGTTTCTGATCCCATGCGTCACGCACTTGGCATGGGCAGAGCTGGACAGTTGTATTGTCTCCTAGGCTAAATTTGTGCATTTGTGGGCAGCTCCCGCTCAGCTGGGAACTGGCTGGTATAGGATGGTGTCAGCCTGGATGGCTCATCTCAGCTCTATGTGGTCCTTCATTCTCTCAGAGGCTCGACTGAGGGTTTTTTGTGTTTTTTTTCCCCATAATGGTTGGGCAAGGTTTCAAGAAAGAGAGGCATAATGTGCAAGCTCCTGAGGCTTAATCTCAGAACTGGCTCATGTCACTCTGCCTGCATTCTAGTGGCTAAAGCAAATCCCAAGGCCAGCCCAGAGTAAGGGGGCTGGAAAGAGTGTTTCTCTTGGTAGGAGACCTAGTAGAATCACATGCAAAGGCTGTGGATGTGGGGAAGCAAGAATAATTGTTGCCACTTTTATAATCAACCACACTGAGGCCCGAAGATTACACTGACACCTGAGGTCACAAAGGAAAGTTTTAGTATATTTGACCCTCAGACCAGGGCTGGCCCTTAGTTTAATTCTTGGATTCTTTGTATAATCCTTGTCTCTCAGTTTTATCTACAGAAAGATGGAGGCATAGTGATTTCTCTGACTTTCTTCAGCCCTCACTTAGTGTAAGTGTTGAACTTGGCAGTTACCCTTACGTGGGGTCTCATCGAGGGGCAGAAACGTGGGTGTGGGCAGATCTGGAGGAGCCCATGCGGAATGTCTGAAAGCTGTCTCTTTGACACAGGGCTCGTTGGCAGCCAGAAATGAAGGCATCCTCAACAAACAAAGGTATTTACAGTTGAGCTCAGCCTTTTTGGAAAGAAATTTATAAAAGGTTGAGCTTGGGAAGGATGGAGTTTTTTCTTCCAGGTTTTTCTAATTTATAACCCACCTCCTTTCTTTTCCTTTCATAACTATGATGTACGTGAGTGTAGTGATCTAAATATCTTCCTAGTTCCAGAGGCTTGACAGTATTTTCACATCGATCTCCCGCTCGATAAATCAAGCCTTGCAGATCTGTGAACTGCAACATTAATAACATTCCTCTGGTGGAGAAAGGCCAGTGCTTCTGTGGGTCCAGTTCCTGTGGATCTCCACAATGGCGTTCCTGCTGGAGGCAACCTCTTGCAACAGCTAATGTTGGGAACCAACACCCCACAACTGTCAGTGCGGGTTTATGTGTTGCACCAAAGCGCTGATTCACAAGTCTTTACTTGTGAAATTAAACTGGAAATTAATAGAAGGGAAATTCTTCAGAGGAAAGGGAGCTTGGAGAAGATGGTGGTGATGATGAAGATGATGAGCTGGAGAGAGGGAGAGAAGGAGAAGGAAGAGGAAGGGGAGGAGGGGAGTGAAATAGAAGAATACAGAAGAAAGAGAAGGAACATGGAGAGAGAGAGAGAGAGAGAGAGAGAGAGAGAGAGAGAGAAGAAGAAGAAGAAGAAGAAGAAGAAGAAGAAGAAGAAGAAGAAGAAGAAGAAGAAGAAAGGATGGAGCAGGGGGGTCAGGATGAATGAAGGAGGAAGAGAAGGAAGGGCCAGAAGAGCAGAGCAGTGCACGCTCTCAGGGCTGTGCACTCCCAGGGGAATCCAGTGGGAGTCCCCAATTTAGTGACAGAATTGAATGTGACCCGGATGGAAGGAGCCCTGAGTTTGTTCTGTCTCCTGGGACTGTGTGACTTCCAATGAGTTACTTCACTTCTTTGTGTATTTATCTTTTCATCTCTAGAAAAAGGCTAGGCAATAAGAGATATGTTTGTGTGTGTGTGTGTGTGTGTGTGTGTGTGTGTGTGTGTGTGTATGTGTGTTTAAGCTCTTTTTGGCTAGGAAATTCTATTTTCATGTGAAGAAACCTATCCTACAGATCCACGGATGAACAAGATTGCTGTGTTCAGCTTGAAGACAGTTGGGTTACCATCTTTCTTAGCTGGGATCTCTGGAAACAGACCCTGGGAGGAGGTTCATGAGCCAATGATCTCTTCAGGAGGTGCTCCCAGGAAGGCATTAGGACAGCAGGACTGGGTTGGGGAGAGGCCAAGCTAAGGTGCAGTGTCAGGCAAATTCCCAGCTTCAGCCTGATCCTATGGATGTTCTGGACTCTTAATTATGTCCCAGAGTTCATCTCCATTAAAATAAAGGAGCTGGGTTTTTATACCCTTGGCTAGAGGTCAGCCAGGGGGACATAATGCTCATCACCTTCCAGCTCTCCTTGCTGGTGAGGAAGCTTCAGGTCCCCCAGGGGAACCCCCTGGAAAAGGTCACAGGGACCACACCTTAGCAGCAAAGTGTTGCTAATATTGGGGACTGGCACCAGTAACCAGCAGAAGGCATCCTTGGGAATTTGGTCAGGACATCAGTGAGATCTCTTACACCATCTTTGTGAGTCTCCCCCAAAGCTAGGGTCCATGTAGTCAGCAATGGTCCTCAGAAAGTGAGGCCATCCTAGACCCATGAGTCCCTGGGCAACCCACCAGCTGACCACATGATGGAGTCACATGATGGAGCCCCGCCCAAATCAGCAGAACTGTGGGATGGGCTAACAGAACTGTTAGCTAAATAAGTGGTTGTTATTTAAACCATTGAGTGTTGGCATGCTTTGTATACAGCAAAAGCTACCAAATACAGGGGAAGGGTTATCTAAATCCTGAGTCTAATTGCTAACCCAACAAACATCTGTAGGTAGAATCTGAAAGTGGCACTGAACTTCATGAAACACCAGAGAGTTCTGCCTGGAAGGAGGAATGAGACTAATCTCTCTCTAGTTATTACTGAATTGATACTGGACAATGACCCTTTCTTTCAAATCATCCTTGGCATTTTGCACTGCTACTGGGTTTTAATCTGCTGCTTTATCATCTTCTAGGTTACTGCTACAGTGGAATTTGTTCTTGAAAGATAACCCAGTTTCTTTAAAAAGAGAGCATAAAATGATGTAAAAAGGAAGGAATAAAATAAAATTACATGACTAAGCCAAAAAATGAAGGGGAATAAAAGAAGAATGAAGGATAAATTAATTGAACTGTGGTTTGAATGACTGGCTTGGTGACCAGCTTCTTATACAGTGAAGATCCCAGTATAAGGAGGTTAGGTCAATAGCTTGTACATATCTTGGACATCTCCAATGACTTTAATTAAAATTATTTTGAAGTGCCAGAAGAGTCCAAATACAAAAGTTTAGTTTAGCATGACCTTGCTGGAGACTTTGTGGGTTGTGTGTGTATTAAGGATGTATCCTACTTTGGCTGAAGTGAGGTACCTAACACTCTGCTTGACTTCATTGCTCCCCTGAATCACCACATTTGCATAAAAAAATTAACAGGAAAAGTGTGGTGAGCCTCTAGGCAGATGGAGGCCTTTGACTAATTAGTTGAGAACAGTGACAACTTTGGATACACGCTTCAGAACAGATTTAGTGCTGACAATGCTCTGTGAATATGGGAACACAGTGTCACTTTCCTGTGAGTTGGAGGGGAGGAGCTACCAGGCTCAGAAGTCTGGTATCTTGGCTTTAGAGGAGAAGCAACTGAGAGTCTGGTCAAGGCCCCTTTGGGCTCCACATGTGACAGTCCTATTTGCAGAGCTCCAAGACACCTTCTCAGGTCTCCTCAGCACCCTTCTCTTCCTTCTCCCTGACCCTGAGGATTGGAGAGTTTCTGTCCTGTCAGCTACAGACCCTGTCCTTGACTCCTTGCACACACAGATGCATATCCGGTTCTTCTTGCATCTGGACTACTCATATCTTGGTGTGTAAGAGAATCACCTGAAGGGCTTGTTAAACCCAGAAACTGGGGTCATACTCCCAGATGTTTGGGTTCAGAACATCTGGGGTGGGGCCCAAGGTTTTGCATTTCTAACCAGCTGCCAGGTGATGTTGATGTCCCTGGTGCAGAGACCTCACTTGGAAGTAGCTCTGTTTTAAGGAAGTGATACACTGATCTAAGCACAGGGTTTCAAACTAGCTACCTACACATCAATTCTAGCCCACAGACCAGTTTTATTTTTCTTGGTAATATTGTACAGGGAAAGTTACCCCCAAATATCTAGTTGTGTTGTCTTTTTTTTTTCTTGACAGAAACACAAACTGGTTTAATATCTAGACAGCTGATATTAAATATAATGGAATTCTTCTGCCAAAGTATAGTTTTATCAATTTGATCCATCAACTTTTGATGCTTAAAAAATTCACTGGAATAATATTCAACAATTAAATGTTAGTTCATGTCTTTTATTAACCCAAATATAATTACTTATATTCTGGTTTGTTAAAGCAGTAGGCCAGACAACATTGCCACAATCATGTCTGTCAAAGTGGCCGGCTATAAACACTCCAGCACCACGTTCTTCTGAAGGGCACTCCTGATGAAGGCAACTGACTTTGCCATTCTCATCCACGCTGTAGTATTTCAGGACAGCCAGCTTCACCTTCTTTCTCTTATGCTTGTTCTTCTCGGGAGTGGTGTAAGACTTCTTCCTTTCCTTAATGCCACCACGAAGTCTCAACACAAGATGAAGAGTGGATTCCTTTTGAATGTTGTAGTCAGACAAAGTACGCCCATCTTCCAGTTGCTTGCCAGCAAAGATCAGTCTGCTGATCAGGAGGAATTCCTTCCTTATCCTGGATCTTGGCCTTTCCGTTTTCTCTCGTATCTGAGGGTTCAACCTCCAGAGGGATGGTCTTTCCTGTGAGGGTTTTCACGTTAATCTGCATCTTGGCGGCGACTCCACTGCAGATGGCAGATCAGAAAGGAAGAGCCCTGTTGTCTTCGTTTGTAAGTAACAACATCTGTCATTGTCAATGACGCCAATTGCCTTGACAGTAGTACCAGAATCCCCATTTAGAGGGGAAATGTATGCTTGGATTTGTCACAGTCCCCACCAACCCCTCTCATGCTACACCAGGCTCACTTCCATTGTTTTCTTTATATATTGTTTCTGTTTGCCCCTAAGTTTGTGTACCCTAATTTAAGTTTGCATAATATTAATCTTCACAGGCAACACCTTTGCATTTTTACAAGGGCTTGCAGGTGATGATGCCTTAATTCAGAGGCGTGACACCAATAGTGGAAATCTCAGGCTGCAGTGGTCAGCTGCTGTGGAGAATGTGGGGTTTCTCCAAGGACCCCGCAGAACGGTCACCTGCCATGTCTCCATAAGGAGGTTAACCTGGTTTCCCCAAAGTTGACATGTAATAATGTGGACAGAGATGCCCTTTTTGGAAGGAAGAGCCTTTATAAAACCAGGGTGTGTTATTTTTTTGTTTGTTTTTTGTTTTGTTTTTTACACAGCGACCCCCTGTTAATTGAGACACTTAGAGATACAAAACATTCACTAGGATTCTGTATATGGAAACTCCATTCTCTCCTTCCATTTCTCTTTTCTCAGTTCTTTGAAAGGTGCCATATATAATTGATTATGGTTTCTAGAGTATTGCCTGGGTTCAAATTATGGCCTGGAAATTTACTTTCTGTATTGTCTTGGTTAAATTACTGAGCATTTGAGTTCTTTGTCTTCCCCATGCATAAATCACATCAACCTCATGGGGTTATATGTGATGATTAAATGAGATAAGGCATGTAAAGGTCATAGAACAACGTGATGCCTAGTGAATACTTGATAAATGTCATTACTATCTGCTTCCCATTGTAGAAAGTACAGTGGCAGAGGGATCGAGCCAATTTAAGCTCAAATTTCTATCCTACCACGTATTGGTCATGTGACTTTGAGAAATGTTTCCCTTCCTTTTATTTATTCCTTCCACGGATACTTTTAAAATCTGTATTTCCTCATTGGTAAAATGAAGATGACAGTGTCTATTTTATAGAGTACTTGTAAAGATTAAATAAGACAATCCATATAAAATAGTGCCTGACATGTGAAAAGTACTTAATAATGTTAGGTTGGTTGACATGAAATTGCTAGTTTTGTAAGTCAAAAATGGCTGAATTAACAGTTTTCTTCAGTTTGAACTATATAAGTAGTATTATTGATTTTAATATGGTTGTTGTTATTTTATCCCTATTAACTCACCAAGGGATGTATCAGTTAGCTATCAATGTGAAAAAAATCTCAAATCTCAGAGGGGAAAAACAATGAACCTTATTATTTATTATGAGTCTGTGGATCAGCTAGGTGGTTCTGCTGTTCTAGAGCAGACCAGGCTAATCTTGGCTCGGCTTGCTCATGAGTCTTTAATAATGTTATATAGACCAGAGGTTCTCAACCTGTGGGTCGCGACCCCCTTGGGGCCGAATGACCCTTTCACAGGGGTCGCCTAAGACCATCGGAAAACACATATATAATTACATATTGTTTTTGTGATTAATCACTATGCTTTAATTATGTTCAATTTGTAACAATGGAAATACATCCTGCATATCAGATATTTACATTACGATTCATAGCAGTAGCAAAATTAGTTATGAAGTAGCAACGAAAATAATTTTATGGTTGGGGGTCACCACAACATGAGGAACTGTATTAAAGGGTCGCGGCATTAGGAAGGTTGAGAACCACTGTTATAGACCGATGGGGGCTGGCTGGTCTTGCATGGCCTCACTCATGTATGTGGGGCAATGGAGTGACTGGGCCATGTGTGTCACTGTCTAGCCAGCTAGCGTGGACTTACTCATGAGGTGTTGGCCAAGTTCCAATAAGAATGCAAGACCTCTTCAGCTCAGGCTTGGTACTAGCAAGGTAACACGTCTGCTGAAGTCTGAGCCAAAACAAGTCACATGGCCAAACCCAGATTCAAGAGTTAAGGAAATAGACTCCACCCTTTGATGGGAGGGGCTGAAAAGTCACATTCCCAAGGACAGACATATAAGAAAGGGAGGCAAATTCAGGCTGTGTGTGTGTTTGTTGTTGTTGTTTTCGTTTTTATCAATCTAAGGCAGGAGGTATAAATAATATCTGTGTTCCTTTGCCTCATGGTTGGGGGTCACCACAACATGAGGAACTGTATTAAAGGGTCACGGCATTAGGAAGGTTGAGAACCACTGTTATAGACGGATGGGGGCTGGCTGGTCTTGCATGGCCTCACTCACTTATTACTTCTTTAACTTAAAGAATTATTTTTGAGAAGCACTAAAAATCTCCAGCCTTGGGTTGTTAGGTATTTTTATCTTCCCATCCTTTGGCTCTTTTGCAGTTTTAGGAGCTCTGGCTGGGACATGCGTGGGCAGTCGACTTTAGCACCTTGAAGGCTCCATCTCTCTCCAGTAAAATACAAGAAGCAGAATCACTTCTATAAGAAAATAGAGTAACTATATAACAACTTGGTTGGTTTAACTCAGGGGCCAGTCGCTGATGAAAAACACAGCTGCTCTTGATGTTCTTTGTATCCTGCACCTCTAATCACCAGCAAACACTGTAAAGAAGCCACTGCTAAATGTAGTCATATCACAAGGAGGAGAAAAAAATCTGGTTTCTCTAACTTTTAAGACCTCAGGCAGAATGGACTTTATGAAGACTTTACAGGGATTTTAGGGATTGAAATCATGAAAGCTAAAATTGTCCTGTGATTCTGTACATACATTAAACTGTTTTTTTTTCCTCTCAACATGGTGATGAAGGTGCTAATACTAAGAAAATTAAGATTAAAAAAATGGAGGCACAGAGAAGTTAGAAACTTACCCAAAGTCACACAGCTAATAAGTATGAGAGTCAGGATTTGAACTAAGGAACCCAATTTTGGGAGCTATACACTTAACCATTACTAAATTTGCAACAACGGAAATGATTGTCTTCTTTCTACGCAAATGATATTAAATCCTTTTCAATTCTACTGAAGATTCAGAAACCATAACTAAAGCCAGTGACTCCGTAGAGGCAGATTATAGCTCAGTATAAAAACAAAAATATATTCCAACCTTTAAGAGTTACCCAACAATTTAATGCGTTGTGAGGTAGGGGCTCCCAGATACAAACTGAACGTCACTGACACAAGTACTTAGGTCTCAGAGACTTGGTTCAAATTCTGGCTCTTCAGCGTCTTACTGTGTGCAAGTGTCTAGGCACCTAAGTTATCTTTAGCCTCAGTGTCGTCATTTTAGAAAGAAAGCCAAACAAAATAATAAAAATAGAAACAACTGTAAGTTACTCCATAAATTGTTCTGAGGATAAAGTAATACATTTAAAGTTCATGATTCATTATCTAGCACCATCATGGATTCATTTCCTTTCATCCACCATCATAAGAGTTGCCCAACAGAGCTTACAAAACATTTTACATGAGTTGGAGTGGTGGGCCTAGGGACACTGTGTCAGAAATGGGTTAGTTTAGCTACTTGGTACTAAAAGCGTCACCTAAGAGCTTGTTACATATGCAAATTAATGGGCTCTAACCTTGACCTACTGAATTCTGTCATCTTGGGTGGAGCCCAGCAATCTGTGCTCAGGTGATCCTCATACCCGATAAACCTTGCAATACACTGGCCTAGGTGACCTCCAGGGATGCTTCCAGCTTTAATTGTATGGTTCCTGCTAATCCTCCCTCCCCAGCACCCATCTAGTAATTGCTACCATTTGTTGAATACTTCTGCTCAAACATGTGAGTAAATACTTTGCATGCATTCATTTAATCTTGCATCAGTGGGGCTGGTACTATCATCGTCCACACTCTACAGATCAGGAAATAGCCGTTAAAGAAGGTAGACTAGGATTTTGACCTGAGTCAGTTTGGAGCTGTAGCTACTAAGCAATCTGCTAAATTAATCATAATTCTCCTAACTCTAAGAAGGACCCAGAGGGGAGCTATTCATCTTTAAATCTATTCATCTCATAATGGAATGAGATAAAGAAATTAAGCTAATGATCCCAGACAAGTCATAGAGAAGGTCTGTGTGGAAGGTCACTGGCTGATAACCTGAGTCCTCTCAAGACTTGACGATGCTAGGAGGTCACAGGGCTGCAGAGAAGGGGACCCGGCGGCTCCTCCCGGGAGAATGCTCAGGGAGGAGTGACCTGGTGGGTGGAAATGCTGCCTTAAGTGCCCTGCAATTGAGAAACAGCTGTGGGTAATTATTTTTTTCCTAGCTATAAATAAAATAATCCTAAGAAGAACAAAGGAGAAAAAAACAGTTGGGGGAGCTTCACTCCTGTGCTTCTCCCACCCCCATCAGCTGCTCCGGATGACAAAGCAAGAGTTGGTTTAAACCACCCTCCACTTGCTGCCTTTTCTGCTGGTGACATCTCTATAAGGAAGGAATCTTCCAGCAGAATGTATGGTCAGCTGAGCCTGCAGAAGAGGTGACAATGCATACCTTCTTGCGCTGTGGTCCTGATGTAGAAGAAACCAGCAGCACAGATGCAGATAGTTGTGTGGAGGGCGAGAGACCTTGTGTCCCATCACATTGGGGTCCTTACCTCCTCTTTGTGTTTGCTGTAGCCACACACATGTATGTGCCTGGCACTGGCTTCATGCCTAGGCTTTGCTCTATGCAAGTGGGGCCTCACATTACAGACGTAGCTCATTTATTGCACTTTGCTTTATTGCACTTCCCAGATGTGGGTTTTTTTACAAACTGAAGGCAAGACCCTCCACCAGCAAAAACAATTACCGCTTGCTTTACTGTGATACTTCTTTATTGCAGTGCTCTGGAACTGAACCTGCAGTATGTCTGAGGTATGCCTGGATAGACAATAGTCAGGATTTTAGACAATCTGAGAAGGATGTCCTTTGGGCCCAACTCAAACCATCTCCGGCACCAGCATTCCACAAGAAGACCTTTAATCCTTTGGCAAATAATTATTGGTTATGTAAAATGGCAATACTCCTGAAGATGGAAGCACACCAAGACAACTCTCTCAGTTGAACCTTCATGGTCACAAGTCACTTTCAACAGAAGTGATTTTGATGGCTTTGGGGAGGGAAAATACAAAACTTGTAGATTTTTGCTACTCAACGTGTGGTTGTAGGTCAGCAGCAGTGAGGCTCCTGGACACCTGTTAGAAATGCAGAGTCTTGGGCATGTCTGAGACCTACTAAATCAGAATGTACATTTTGAAACTTCCCCAGATGATTTGTATGCATATTACATTTTTAGAAGCATTGATCTAAATGTCCAAGACTGAAATGCATAGCAGCCATTGCGGGGGAGGGAAAAGGGCCAAAGGGAGAGATAGTTCAGTGGTGAGCACACATAATCTGGAAATGTAGGCAAAGTCTTTAAAATTTTTGCAGAGCAGAAAACAGCTGAAAGATCAAAGCCTAATCTCTAACCATGGCTCAACTTTTAGATCAATAGCAACATCTCTTGGTGGCCTTATGGGGACAGAACCCCATACCTCCAGTGGACAATAATGAAGGAAAGGATGATATTGCCGAGGTAATCATCTTCAGCAAAATACTGGTTAATAGAAAACTTCGAAGTTTTGATGGCATCCACCCAGAACACATTTTGGTTTGCAGCTACCATTGAATGTTATTCATGAGGAGCTTGACTTAGAAACAAACTCTGAGCTTCCTGGAACCTTGCTTTGATAGCTGAGGTTCAGGAGTCTCTGGGTTCTTGAGTCTGAAGGTGGAGAGATCATTGTTCTGGGCACTGTAGGTGGAGGAGGTATAGAAGGGCAGGGCTAGAAAAGCCTGTACTGAGACCTGTGGACCCTCTGTGGAGTTTCTTCTGTTTAATTCAGTCAAGCCTGTAACAAACCCTTGAGAAGGAACCAGCCTATATGGACTATGTTGCCTCTTATTGTGATGAATTTGAGATAAAAATTCAAATTAAGTTATATTCTTGTTCCTAAAACATCACCATAAATTGATACTTTAGTAATTTCAGTTGAAATCTCAGACATACATTCAGAGAATCTTTGTCACGTCCAGTGGAACTTCAGCTGATTTAGGTTCTCTGATACCAACTTCGTAGTCAGAGACTTTGCAGTTATGATCTGAAATGTACAGGAACAGGGTCTCTAGTTTACCAGAGTCCACAGTGCATCCCACTGTAAAGGGAGGTGACTTTGTAACTCAGATAACCTTCAGGATGACATGAGGTTCCAGATTAGGGTTTATCATGTTCCATGAAATGGAACATACCTACAGGATGATTAACAAAAGTAGAAATATCAAATCATAAATGAGACACAGAAAGACTGCCGTGATACTTATGGAATCTTATTACTGATGTCCACAATGCTATCTCTAGAAGTTAAAAATCTCTTCATCACCTTTGTTTAGGTCCTCCTGTATTTCATTTGGTTTTAAACTCTTGAAAATTAGTCTCTGATACCCATATAGTGAGCGAAAACTGGAGACCCTGGAGGGTACAGCAATTTATAAAAATGAAAATGGGTAAGGTTTAAATGAAATAAAATAGGTATGAACCATTTAGTGAAATGAAATGAGAAAATTCAAATGAGGTAATTATCTGGCGCACAATCTTATCAGGTCTAGATTTTCAGGGAGAGGCCATGTCTCTTGTTTACAGGCAAGGTTCTTATTGCACAAGGTTTACCATATTTACCTCTTCCCAGCCACGGTGACCCGCCCACAGTAACCCCAAAGGTTGTATCTGAATCATGAACATTTGGGGGCCCGTGGAAGGGTCTCTGTCCAAAAGCCTGGATGTCTTTCCTTTAATAGCTGCCCTTCACATTACCAAGGAATGAGATCACCCCCATTTCTTCACTCACTCATGTACTCAAGCTCTACTCTAGAGATAAAACAGATCCTGCTCTTTGCTGGGTTTACATTCTAGAAGGAGACAACTAAAATACACTCCATCTGAGAATAAAAGAGCCCACTAAAATGAAGTGTAACTAAGGTAGGTGGGCTACCTATTGGCCATGACAGTCAAAGAGGATGAAGTCCAGACAGAAATAACAGCAAGAGCACAGGCCCTGAGGTAAGAATGAGTTTGGCATGGGTATTTTTCTTCTTAACAAGCTTTTATAGCTCTCAGTATAGTTCCAGGAATGGATCTAAACACTTTGCAAATAATACATCATTTAATTCTCATAGTAACCCTGTGAGATACAGTACTAGTGCTATTTGTGAGATACTACATTTTATAAATGAGAATGTTGAAGCCCAGACATAGCTTGTCCAAAGTGACAGAGCTGGTGAATCGTGGAGTCAAGATTCAAACCCAGATCCAATCCCAGGGTCTATGTTCATAAACCCTTTGTTGGTTGGTCCCAAACTGCTGCACATTGGAATACTTTTGGGATCTTTCTTTGTTTAAATTTTTTTTAAATTGACATACAATATTATATTAGTTTCAGGGGTACAACATGGTGATTAGACATTTATATGACCTATGAAGTGATCACCCTGATAAATCTAGTACCCATTTGACATCATACATAGTTATTACAATATTATTGACTATATTCTCAGCTGTACTTTACATCACTGTGACTATTTTTATAACTGGCTATATTGTATTACTTAACCCTTTTGTCTTTTTTAACTATTTTCCCAACCCCTCTCCCATCTGGCAACCATCAATTTGTTCTCTCTGAACTTGATTCTGTTTTGTTTGTTCACTTAGGTTTTTGTTTTGTTTTGTTTTTTAAATTCCACATGTAAGTAAAATCATGATATTTGTCATCCTCATTTGACTTATTTCACTTGGGATAATATGCTCTAGGTTCATCCGTGTGTGGATCTTTATAAAACTACTGATGACTTGCTCCCTCCATCAACCATTTGGCTGTATTTAGGGTGGGCTGAGAGTTGGGCACTGGGATATTTGAAAGTTCCCAGATGGTTAGAATGTATAGCAGATTTGGAAACGATGGACAATGTGCTGTGTTATTTAGCATTTGAGTGTTTGACAGCCTGGAAGAATACCAGGCTCAATGAACAAGGGAAGGACTTGCATTCCCTCCCCTCCTGCCTTGTTCGTTGACTTTTGCCTTTTTATGCATTTGCCAAAATCAAAGGCATCCATATAAAGAAGCCATGGTCTATTTTGAATAAAGTGGGTCCTGGTTGCATCATTATTCACATCAGCAGTGCATGCTTGGCTCTTCATGCCAGCTGCACAGCCACCTTACTGCCTGACATTGTGAGAGCACCCCAAAAAGGCCACCAGATGCCTCTGGCAAGAGAAGGTACAGGCAGAGCTAGTAGCTGAATTCAGTGACATT
Source organism: Myotis brandtii (assembly GCF_000412655.1). Lineage (NCBI taxonomy): Eukaryota > Metazoa > Chordata > Mammalia > Chiroptera > Vespertilionidae > Myotis > Myotis brandtii. The sequence continues at coordinate 315,098 of NW_005354874.1, forward strand.
AGGCCTTTGAGTTAGTCCATTTACTATTTTCTGCAGAAGTTGGTCCTCAAAGTTTACCCTAGTTCTTCCTCACTCCACCAGTGGGCTATTTTGTGCTCATGCTACAAATCTCTGTTCCATTCACCAGAATGTTGGGTGAAACTAGCTAGTAGTGGCTTCTGACAGTGGGGGAAAGTCTACACTGTGTCTGCATTGGCATCACAGTCAGCATGAGAACCGCGAGAGACATCAGGGACTTTATTTTGCCTACAGGCACGATGGAACCAGGTAGGGACAAGAATTACATCAACTCAGATATTTGGCCCAGACACATCCCTAATATTTCTCCAAGGTGGGAACTAGGCTGAGGTCAAGGTTCTGCTTGGTGGAACTGAGAGCATGATAAATGGCCACTGTGTGCCTTCCGGAGTGTCCCACACCTGAAAGAGGGAAGTGACTGCTCTGGAGGCTGAGGAAATGCTGATTAAATAAGATCACAGGGAAGTTGAGGGAACTTCTCAACACCACCTTTGCTGAGCTGTTGAACTGGAATTGGAACTGGAATTGGAAATGAGGGTGTCTTTGCCAGGCGTGCCTGATTTAACTCCACACCCCTATTCATGTGGAAGGAAGCCTTCCAAGGACTCTTAAGTGGGCAGTGAAGCGATGAAACGAGGTGATTAAGGCACAGATGCCAAGAGCAGGCTCTGTATTACTTACAATCCTACAGTGTGACATTTTATGTGATTATAATGTTTCAGTAGGGTAGCAAAGGCTGCACTGTAAAATGCCCCATCAAAGTCCCAGCTGGCAAACCAGGGATTATGCAACAAAGCTGCAGGTTGGGAAGCCAGTATCAACCACATTCTCCACTCACGTTGTGTACAATTAGCATTCACAAGTAATGGCTCAAAGCTGACTCCCCGTGTAAGGATTTATGGGGCTTTCCACAGAGCAAAAAGTCAGATACGTGTCAAAGACACATGATTAGACTCTGTCCAAGAGTCCTCAAACTGTGACATACTTAGGACCAAGGTGAGTTTTATTTGCTCCTAACTTCAAACACTGGAGATTTCATGAAAAGTAATATGTTAAGCTAAAGTATAAAAAATGTTGGTGGTATGTGATAATTATTAACTAAGTTAATTAAATGACAGACATTTATGGGTTCCAGCCTGTGGGCTGTGGAGAAGGGATTGTGGTGAAGGGGGCATGGAAGGATTCACATTCTTGCCAGGTTTGGAGGAGCTAGGCATATTTTACAGGGAGTCCAGATCTGTGTGTGTGTGTGTATGTGTGTGTGTGTGTGTGTGTGTGTGTGTGTGTGTGTATTCGTGTACTGCCTAATGATAGGGATACATTCTGAGAAATGCATCGTAAGGCAGTTTCATCCCTGTGCAAACAACGTAGAGTGCACTTACATAAACCAAGATGGTATTGCCTACTACATACCACGGCTATATGGTATGCCATTCTTGTATATGAGATTCATCATTGACTGAAATATTGTTGTGCGGCACATGACTGTATACAAGACGTCTGAAAAATGTATACACACTTTAACAGCTGATAGCTCAATTTTGAAAATGAAATGTATTTTGAATAAACATTGCCTTTATAATTATTTAAAGTGTGAGTATACATTTTTTGGGAAACCCTATATATGTGTTTTGGGGTATATATGCAGATGTATGTACATACACACATGTTTTTTTTTGTTTTTAATTTTTTAAATATATTTATATTGATTTTTTTACAGAGAGGAAGGGAGAGAGATAGAGAGTTAGAAACATCGATGAGAGAGAAACATCGATCAGCTGCCTCCTGCACACTCCCTACTGGGGATGTGCCCGCAACCAAGGTACATGCCCTTGACTGGAATCGAACCTGGGACCCTTGAGTCCGCAGACCGACGCTCCATCCACTGAGCCAAACCGGTCAGGGCTACACACATGTTTTTAATTGAATGTACTAGTATATGCTAGTCGGTTGAATAAAAAGTTTACTAATTTTGCATTAGCTTTTTGCCATTTTCTATTTTCTTAATCAACAAACACTAGAATGTTAGTAATAACTGCCCTGGTTCTTCTCTTTGAAAAAAGAATGAATTAATTCCTGGTTAATGATGTGGCAGTAATCAAACCAAGGACAGACAATGTGGGAGAATGTACACCTGCCCTCTCTTTATCCTGAATCAAGCCATTAGCCAGAGTGACAGGTCTCAGAGGGCCAGTTTCTACTGGGCTGGTCCAAACTGGAGAGAGAGGAAAGCTCTTATCTCAGGACTTTGGAAGAACAAATCCAGGGAGGGAAAAGGTTGGTGATGAAGTTCTGAAGTACAATGGGTCTGGTTGGATGGAGAATTAGGAGAGTTTTAAGAGAAGGAGGAGGGAGAAGACATTAGGGAAGCTACTATAGATGTGAAATATTGAAAGGGACAAAAAAGTAGAAAAGAACAAATATTAGCAAACAGGAATTAAAGTTATCTTAAAAGTTAAAATGGACTAATGGAATCCCCTCTCAATATATTTCTGGAAAAATTCAACTTGCATTATAAATGTGGTTTGGCTGATGGATTATTATTTCCTTGAATGTAACACCATACAGGAATGAACTTGGAGCAGAAGCCCTGGTAGACCTTATCTTTTATAGGTTACAATGGTTCTGCAATCTCGATGTCCTTTCTTTTTTTTCTTTCGTGAGATTGGAAAGAACCTATTGCAACTGGAGAAGTTTTCTGAACCTAAGGAGGCCCAAATCTCTAATATGGCAACAAGATTTGGACCTTATAATTCTTAATCAATGAATATTAAAGACTTTGGTTTTAATTGGTATAATTTTCTGGCAATAGCCAGTGTAGTTCTAGGTAATAGATCAGCAAAAGAGGTCATGAGAGGGAAGAACTCATGGTATTATATTTGCTGTCATTTTTGAGGGAAGGGAAAGTGTTGACCAGAATTTGGGAGGGAACAGCTTGCTTTTGCAGATGGCCAGATCCATTACCAAGGGGAGCCAAGGGTCAGTCATGACATGAGGCAATCCAATACTAATTTGGAGTTATGGAAGCTCAGGATGTGCCTGCCAACCATAAGCTCTGTGCCATGCTCATCTTCCTGCCAAAGGTGAGTATGTCCATGAAACACCAACTACACACTGGTACCCATGGTCAAGAAGAAGGTCAAAGGCATAAGGGAAACTTATACTCTGCCTCACCATAGAGAAGGCTGAGTTTATACAAAACCTACGAACTCATGTGAAGTGGAAATCCCAAGGACTCAGGAGCCTTGGTTAGTTTTTTCTTCATTATTTGTTCTCAAAGCATCCTTTAATTTTCATTCATAGCACTCCTTAGGATTACAATTTTTTTTTAAATTTTTACTGTTTCAGAGAGGAAGGAAGAGGAAGAGAGAGATAGAAACATCAACAATGAGAGAGAATCATTGATCAGCTCTCCCCTGAACACCTCACACTGGGGATTGAGCCTGCAACCGAGGCATGCGCCCTGATTGGGAATCAAACTGTGACCCCCTGGTTCACAGGTTGACGCTCAGTCAAGGAGCCATGTTGTCTGGGCTACAAATGATTTTTGAATAATTATTTGTTAAATATTTTTCTCTTTATATATTTTGGAAATTAACCCCTTATCTTTAGCAAATATGTTCTTCCATATAGTGGGTTCTCTTTTCATTTTGATGATGGTTTCTTTTGCTGTGTAGGGCTTTTTAGTTTGATGTAGTCTCATTTGTTTACTTTTCCCTTTGTTTCTCTTGCCCTAGAAGATGTATTGGCAAAAATTCTGTTATGTGAGATGTCTGAAATTTTGCTGCCTATGGGTTCTTCTAGGATTTTTTTATGGTTTCACGACTTATGTTTAAGTCTTTTATCCGTTTTGAGTTTATTCTTGTGTATGGTGTAAGTTGGTGATCTAGTTTCATCTTTTTGCATGTACCTGTCCAATTTTTCCAACACCATTTGTTGATGAGACTGTCTTTACTCCATTGTTTGTTCTTGCCTCCTTTATCAAATATTAATTGACCTTAATGGTGTGGGTCTATTTCTGGGGTCTCTGTTCTATTTCATTTGTCTATATGCTTGTTCTTGTGCCAGTACCAGACTGTTTTGGTTATAATGGCTTTGTAGTATGGTTTGATAACCAGTATTGTGATCCCTCCAACTTTGTTCTTTTTTTCTCAAGATTGTTGTGTTTATTTAGGGTCCTTTTTCATTCCATATAAATTTTTGGAGTATTTGTTTTAGACTAGTGAAATATGCCATTGATATTTTAATAGGAATTGGGTTGAATCTATAGATTGCTTTGGGTAGTATGGACATTTTAATTATGTTAATTCTTCCAATCCTTGAACACATTATATGCTTCTACTTGTTTGTACCTTCCTCCAATTTGTTTTTCAATGTCCTTTAGTTTTCTGAGTACAGATCTTTTACCTCTTTGGTTAAGTTTATTCCTAGGTATCTTATTTTTTTGTTGCGTTGCAATGGTAAATGGGATTTTTTTTGGTAAGGTTTCTTTTTCTGAGAGTTAATTATTGTTGTATAAATATGCCATTGATTTCTGGATGTTGATTTTGTATCCTGCTGCCTTGCCAAATTCATTTATTATGTCTAATAATTTCCTGGTGGAGTCTTTAGGGTTTTCTACTTAAAATATCATGTCATCTGCAAATTATGATAATTGTACAACCTCTTTTCCAATTTGGATGCCTTTTATCTTTTCTTCTTGTCATATCACTGTGGCTATGACTTCCATGCCACAGTGATCATGCAGAGAAAAAATCAACAAGGATACAGCAGCCTTAAATGACACACTAGATCAAATGGATCTAATTGATATTCATAGAACACTTAATCCCTAAGAGGCAGGATATACATTCTTCTGAAATGCACACAGAACATTTTCAAATGTAGACCATATGTTAGGACACAAAATAACTCTATACAAGTTCAAAAAGATCCATATCATATCAAGCATCTTCTTGGATGACAATGTCATAAAACTAGAAATCAACTATAATTCAAAAAATCAAAAACATTCAAATACATGGAGAATAAATAACATGTTATTAAATAATAAATGGGTTACCTATGAGATCAAAGAAGAAATAAAAAACTTTCTGGAAACAAATGAAATTGAACATACAACAACCCCAAATCTATGGGACACAGTGAAAGCACTCCTGAGAGGGAAGTTCATAGCATTTACAGCCAGCCTACCTCAAGAAAAAAGAATTTAAAAAAAACCTCTAATAAACGATATAATACTACAATTAAGAGAATTAGAAAGAGAACAGCAAGAAAAGTCCAAAGGAAGTAGAAGGAAGGAAATAATAAAGATCAGAGTGGAAATAAATGACATAGAGACTAAAAAAAAAAATAGGAAAAAATCAATGAAAATAAGAGCTAGTTCTTTGAAAAGATAAACAAGATTGATGAACTCTTAGCCAGACTCATCAAGAAACAAAGAGAGAGGACCCAAATAAATAAAATCAGAAATGAAAGAGGCAATATAACAACTGGCACCACAGAAATACAAAGAATTGTAAGAAAATATTATGAACAACTATATGCCATCAAACTGGACAACCTGGACAAAATGGACAAATTTCTAGAAACATGTAATCTTCCAAAACTGAATCAGAAAGAATCAGAAAAGTTAAATAGTCTAATAACAACTAAAGAAATTGAAGCAGTTAAAAAAATTCCCAGCAAATAAAACTCCAGGACTGGATGGATTTACAGGAGAATTTTACCAAACATTCAAAATAGAACACACATCGTCCTAAAATTATTTTAAAAAAATTCAAGAGGAAGGTACACTTCCAAGCTCTTTTTATGAAACCAGCATTATTCTAGTTCCAAAATAGACAAAGACACTACTAAGAAAGAAAATTACAGGCCAATATCTCTAATGAACATAAATGCTAAAATTCTCAACAAAATATTAGCAAATCTGATACAGCAGTACATTGAAAAGAGCATATCCAATGACCAAGTGGGATTTATTCAGGGGGTGCAAGGCTGGTACAATATTTGCAAGACAATAAGTGTGATATATCACATAAACAAAATGAAAGATAAAAATCACATGATCATATCAATAGATGCAGAAAAAACATTCAACAAAGTCCAGCACCCATTTACGATAAAAACTCTCAGCAAAGTGGGAATAGAGTGATCATATCTCAACATAATAAAGGCCATATTTAACAAACCCACTGACATCATCATACAAAATGGGCAAAAACTAAAAGTGTTTCCATTAAGAACAGGAACAAGACTGGATGTCTGCTTTCACCACTCTTATTCAACACTAGAGGCCCGGTGAATGGATTCATGCACCGGTGAGGTCCCTATGAGGATCAGATTGAAACCAGCTCTCCGACATCTCCTGAGGGGTCCCAGATTGTGAGAGGGAGGTTCTCAGGTGATGCACCCTGGAATTGGGCTCCTTCCTCTCTGGTTCTGTGTGCGTCACCCAAGAACCGCAGCTGCCAAGTCACTGCAGCTCAGCAGGCTCCTGTGTTGAGCATCTGCCCCCTGGTGGTCAGTGCACATCATAGCTACCGGTTGGAGTGTCTGTTCCCTGGTGGTCATTATGCATCATAGCTACTGGTCAGATGGTTGAACAGTCGGACAATCGCTTAGGCTTTTATATATATAGATAGTACTGGAAGTCCTAGCCACAGTGATCAGACAAGAAGAAACTAATGTCTTCCTCTTTAAACTATAGGTTCCATGTGAACAGGGATAATCTTGTTCCTGGATGTATCCCTAGTGCCCAGCATGGTGTCTGGCTCATGGTAGGTGCTTGATGATGATTGGCTTATTGAATGAGTACAATTGGTATGATCACAAGTATAGAAGGAATGGACACCCATGTCTAGGGGATCAATGGTGAAGGAATGTGATCCAAAGGACAGAAGAAGGAAGAAAATGTGGATAATTAGAGTTCTAGGAAAAGAGGTAAGTGCCTCCATTGTGGATAAGACTGGGTCTTCTAGAATTTTGCTAGGTAAATAGTAGCCCCTAGACCAGAAGCATCAGCATCACTTGGGAGATTGATGGGAGTGGAAGATCTTGGTCAACCTGCTGAAACAGAATCTGCATTTAAACAGATGTCCAGGTGGTTTGTAAGCAGGTAAAGTCTGAAAAGCACTGCTCTATGGTATGTATGTGCAAATATCCTGTTTCCTAACATAATAATGAGACTGCTGCAGGCACACAGAGCAATAGTGGCTAAGGAGAATTGAGGAAAGGTGAGGAGTCTGCACCACTGAAACCATTACTCAACAGGTGTGATATTCGATCTTCAGATAGGGAAGTCTTTTGTTATGAGCACAAGAAAGAAGATGAAGCAACTTAATGTAGACTTATCTATCATAGCCTGTCCTGAAGTTGGTCTGTGTCCCTCATGTGACTGAAAGACAACAAAGCATGCCAAGTTCTAGGGCTGTAAACATTATTGACTCACACGGGGGAAATTACATCATCCAAAAAGGGGAAATGGAAAGGCCAAAGTGTAGGGACTGTTTGTGCCCAATTTATTCATACTGATTGACTGAATTTGAGGAAAAGCAAAGAGGAAATGAGCAGGAACAAAAGAGTAATGAGAGGGAAGCTGAAGGATATGCCAATGGCATAGGTCCATGATATTCAAAGTGTGTATTGTGGAATTTGGGGTTACTTGAGGGGTCCCTCAGGGGATGATATGAGGGTGAGTGAGTTGAGGAAGAGACAGAACAGGAAACCATGTTCGGCCAGAGAATTGTTTTATATATTTGGGTTCTACCAAGTACTGGAGTGGTGCACTGGGGACATGGATGGCTTGTGTGCCATTTCAGATAGATGACTAAAAGAGGGTTTGGTCAGTGGGAACAGTTTAACCTAAATTATAAAATGTCATGGGGGTACCTTCATACCCTTCTTGCAAGAAAAGAGAGAAAACGCAAAGATTGAGGACATTTATTTTTGTAGGTACCTATTATTTAACCCAAATATGCAGCACACATATCATCATTGTGACTTGATCCTAGATCTTTTTCCAACTGAGCCTAGAGTTCATTGTAGCACATAAATCTAGGCAGTCATTAGCAATTGATTAGAAGTGATACTGGAGATTAAATTAATTTACCAATTTAAGTTCCAAGTAATAAGAAGATGTCAATTTCTCTAATTATCTGTATTTTAGTAATGTAACACTGATTTTATATGGGAAGAAGTGAGCATTTGTCAATTTTCCTAGCTCCTCACACCATTTGAACACCTTTCCAATTACTAGAATATTATCTATCTAGTGAATAATACTTCCCCATATATACAACCCATATTTCATTTTTCCCATCCTCCCTTGCAGATAGAGTCCACTAATCATCTGCACCTGTGCAAGACTTCTGATTGGAAGAGAGCAGCCAGATGAAGCTGGCACTTCACAGATTCCAGGGAGTGGTGAAGCTTTCTAGGATATTAATGGTGGATATTCAGGCATCTGGCTACCAACTTCAGTGATGCAAGCTGAGGTATCTTAATCCAGCTTCAGCAGGAATTGGGGCCTGAAGCAGAATTGCCCTGTGCTTTGGACATTGCTGTTGCCTTTGTAGCCTCTAGGCCTGATGTTCTGGCTCTCTTGGAGATTCTTCAATCTCTTTAATAGGTTTCTTTTCTACTTAAACTAGCTAGAGAGGGTCCTATTGTCTGCAACTAAGGATCTTGACTATATCATAATCCAGTAGCTTACAACAACAATAATACTTCAATATCTCTCAGAGTTTCTGTGGGTCAGGAATATTCAGGAGGAGCTTAGCTTAGTGTCTCAGTTGCCCTTGAGATCTGGGCTGGGGTATCAGTCATCTAGAGGCTTGACTGAGGCTGGAGAATCCACCTCCAACATGGTGACAAGTTGGTGCTGGTTGTTGGTAGTTGGCCTCAGTTCTTTACCATGTGGATTTCCCTACATGCCTGCTGGACTGTCCTCCTAATTGGGTGGCTTCCCCCAGAGCCATAAATCAGTGAGAGAGAGAGAGAAGGAGGGAGAGAGAGAGAGAGAGAGAGAGAGAGAGAGAGAGAGAGAGCTATTCTTGTTATGACAACCCAGACAGTCACATACCATCACTTCTATCAAGTTCTATTCATTAGGAGTGAGTTACTAAGTCAAGCCCACATTCAGAGGAGGGGAAATAAGTCCTGCTTTTTAAATGGGATAGTATCACATAATTTGGGGACACATTTTAAAACCACAATCCATGTTCTTTACCATATAAATATCCAGTGCCATCTCACAGTAGGTGAGCTGCCCTGGTCTACCTGTCTGAGCTGAGAAATTTGAATTAATCTGGTCAAAGGGATCTGAGGAGACATGATGCAAGGAAGAGATTGGAAAAGTGCTTGCATGCCTTCACTTGCTCTCCTGTGTCTCTGCTATCACCCTGATGAGAGCTAAATTGTATAGAGTCAAGTGTATTAGTTATCTATCACTGCATGACAAATTATCCCAAAACTTAGCAGCATAAGACAATAAGCATTTGTTGCTTTTCTGAGTGTCTGTGATTTAGGAGTTCAAGAGTGGCTTAGCTAGCTGGTTCTGGCTCAGGGTTCTGGCTCAGGGTTCTGGTCATTTGGCTGGGGCTGGAGAGCCTACTTCCAGGATGGCTCCTGTGTGTGTCTGGCAAGTTGCTGCTAGATGTTGAGGCCTTGGTTCTTCATCATGCGAATCTCTCCACAGAGCTGATTATGCATCTTCACTATGTGATATCTGGCTTCCACTTAGCTGGGTGGTCCAAATGGAGCAAGGCAGAAGCTCCAATGTCTTTTGTGACCAAGCTTTGGAATGACTGTGTAGTCTTTGGAATATCCTCTTAGTTGCACAGGACAACTCTATTGACATAGAGGGGACTGTACAAGGGCACGGATACCAGGAGGCGGGTATCACTGGGGACCATCTTGTAGGATCACAACCACAGTTGACCCAGTCATTCCAGTTAAGACAAACTTATGTCACCCAGTAGCTAGTGTAACCCCAGGCATGGTAGCAAGCCGTGGAAGATCAGCAGAGACACCCAGTCACCCCACCTCCACCCCCACAGCTGACTCCAGATGTGTGAGCAATATGTGAGTTTTTGTGGTTTCTTGTTTGGCAGCATTATTGTGCACAGCCACCATCATGTGCTGATACAGGCATGTTAGTGACACAGGGAGAAATTTAGATGATTCTCAATTAGAATTGCAACGAGAATCCCTAGCCTCAGTTTTCTAATTGGCTAGTACTAAGATTCATGTATAAAAAGAATCTCTGCCTTTGAGGATTTAAAGTCTAATAATTTATACATATTTAAACATTTAAGTCATGGATTTATTTGTTTCTTCTGCAAAATAAAGCTCAGAAATAAATACATACAGTTGTTTTCTGTTCTGAATTAGTCTCACTTTTTTGGTGTGTAGAGAGAATGATTTTTTTCTAAACTCTTTAAACTTATTTTAAAATTGGTTTTATTAAGTATAGTTTGCATATAATAAAATTTACCAATTTTAAGTTTACAGTTTGATGAGTACGGTCATGTAATGACTGTCACAGTTGAAATATAGCAAATTTCCATCCCCCCCCGAAAGTTTGCTCATATCATATGGATTTTTTATTAAAACATACATGCAGAAAAAGCACAAGCCATACTTGAATTTTCACAAAGTGTTTCCATAATTCAAATCAAGAAACAGAACCCTAGGGGTTCCCACATGTCCCTTCTCCCCAGTGATAACCACTAATCTGGCTTTCATCACCATCAATTAGTTGTCTGTTTTTGAATGTCAGTATAAATGGAACCATATAACAAGTATCCCATCACATCTGGTTTCTTTTGTTAAACATCATGCTTGTGAGATTTCTGCATATTGTTGCATCTAGTTGTAGTTTGTTTATTCTCATTATTAATACTCCTATTGTATGAATATGCTGCTTTTTATTTATCTATTCTACTCTTGCTGAACATTTGGGTTCTTTCCAGTTTGGGGCTTTCATGAACAGACCTGCTATGAACATTCCGGTCCATGTTTGCTTGCATTTTTTTATGGCTTTGCTTTTTATAGGGAACAGTATAAATACAATAGAATAAAAAACTGGCCACTCGTTTTGATTCAATTAAATATTTGGGGCTGAACAATAAGAGTTTTCAGAGGAGATTTTACCTGATAGAAAATTAGGTCTCAGTTTTGTACTTGCTCTATTTTATGGGGAAAAAAAGAAAAGAGTGTAGTTTAAAATTTGAGAGGCAGATTACTGAGATGGTCAAACTGTTCTTTACATCTGAGCTCTGTGTATCAACCTTTCCTTCTTCCTCTCTCTCGCCCTCCCTTTCTCTTTCCTTTTTTTTTTTTTTTGTCTTCTGCCCTTTTCTCCCTTCCTCCCTTCCAATCATTTAAAAATGAATAGGAATTTCAAAGACTGAGTTATTCTCAGATTGGGATTTTTTTTTTTATAGTGAAGATAAAGTCGTGATTTTTTCAATTTGCTCTAAATGGCTACTTTTTTCTGGGAAATAGTTTTGGGCTTTCGTAAACATTGAGACATATTTGTTGTCTCAAATTTTGTTCTGCTTATTACATCCTTCCTGACAGGTCTCAATAAGCAGTAGTGAAGGCCACGCTAGCCATCATCACCCACATGCTCTCTATCACTAAGACGCTGGTAGACCCGCCATTAGAGGCAGCCTAACATTCCATCTGCCATTGTTCATGGACAAATTTCAATTTGGACGGGCCAGGCTGTGAAATGATCTACAAATGGCAGGTTGCAGGCTGTCATTTTATAGACCATAGGCTAGTTTTAAAGTCCTATTCCTTCTAAGGAAGATCATTTGTCCAAAATTGAAATCCATTTTATACAAGGAGACTGGAGGACAGTCTTCCTGTGTCCCACAAGGCACATGTGTTTCAAAGGAGAAATTTTTGCAAATTTAAGTTGCTTCTAGTTCTTTTCTTGGGCAAGCTACCAGGTAACCTACTTTTTAAAGGTCCTTTCCACCCATGTAGTACACATGTGGGGTCAGCTCCCCAGTGTCCAGTCCACATTTACCCTTTTTTGTTCTTGTTAATCCTTACCTGAGGATACTTTCCCATTGATTTCTAGGGAGAGTGGAGGGAGGGAAGGAGAGAGAGAGGGAAATGATGTGAGAGAGACACGTTGATTGGTTGCCTCCTGCATGGGACCTGACTGAGGGGTAGGGGCTGTAACCTGCAACCCAGATATGTGCCCTTGACCAGGAATCGGACCCATGGCCCTTCAGTCAGCTGACCAATGCTCTAACTACTGAGTGCACCGGCCAGGGCCCCATTTATCCTTTCTCAAGAACTCTTAATGACCCAGTCAGACTGATCCTCACCCACCACTTCACAGTGGCCCCAGGTGGGGTAAGTCAACTGTGCTTTAGCCTCTGATCTGATCACCATTGGCCACATGATAAAAGTCAGGCCAAAGAGTCCATCCAGCACAGCTCATTTCTGGACTTTTAGTTTGAGCTATTGGAACAGCACACTGTCTCCATTTTGTAGGATTTGGAACTGGATGTTGGAGCCCAGGAGTTGCTGGCAGCTCTCTTCTCTGTGAGGCCATGGCCTGCTGTGACTAGAAGCAACACCAAGGAAGCAGTGTGCCCACATTTAGGCTCCGTCCTTTCTCCACCCTTTGGAGGGAAGCTGGAAAAAAGTTTCTTCTTTCAGTTGTGTGCACTTCAGTAAACACAGGCCCATTTTCCACAACTGCACTAAGACTTCTGAGCGCCCATGGAAGCTGACTATGCCCTCATTTAGGACAACTTCAAATCCAGTTTGCAAAAGAAGCCTCAAAGTGGAGTCATGGGTTGGGGTTTGTGTTTATTGCCCTTAGTGCAGAGTGGAGTCTGAACTACACAGGGCTTGGTGCTACAATCTCATTCTCTTTGAGGCAGAAAACTCACTCAATAGAAGTTGTTTGCATTTCTATTTGTGCTGCCTGGAGACAAATAGAGTGAAATGAATAGCCTTTTAATTTAATTGGCTTCCCAGTGTGAATCCAAAAATAGAAGGCACAATGCATCTTGGAGTTACTGTAGAAATCACTGAGATCCAAAGCCCAGCACAGACCTCCCCGCCCTCCCCCCAGAAAGCAAGCATTTTTCACACTGTTGCCAGACCTCCCACAAAAGCTCAGGCAGGGTGGGGAATGTCTGGTCCCTAATTGACACTTGTGTCTATTTATTATCGATTAGTTGCAATTGTCTTCTATTCTTGAAATATAAACTCTGCATGAAAGGAATAAGAAAAAAAGTGCGATTAAATATTTGTGTACTTTTAAAAACAAAAATAGAGCCCATGCCAAGAAAGAAATCTAATACATTTTGACTTTGAAATGAAAGTGGAAATGAAAGCCTGGTTCCACGCTGCCAGGAAGGCCTTCGGACATCTCAATGTTATGCCCCTGAGAGCTAGACCCTGTTGGAAAGTCCTGGGGTTAATCTTGCCTTTGGGCTGGAAGTGAAGAAAAGGGGAGTGGTAAATCATGTCTGGGTTACAGACCAACCTTTTAAAATCTTTATACAGTCGAAACACATCTAAGCAGAATACCAGCATCTCGTGCTCACCCCCGCAGCAGGAGACATATGAGGTGGTGAGGAGGTATCTGATGTTGCTGTAGAGCAGTGGTTCTCAACCTTCCTAATGCCGCGACCCTTTAATACAGTTCTTCATGTTGTGGTGACCCCCAATTTCATTGTTACAAATTGAACATAATTAAAGCATAGTGATTAATCACAAAAACAATATGTAATTATATATGTGTTTTCCGATGGTCTTAGGCGACCCCTGTGAAAGGGTACCCCCAAAGGGGTCGCGACCCACAGGTTGAGAACTGCTTCTGTAGAGGGAAGGAGAAGCTGATGGGGAAGAACAGATATTTTGCAGGAGGTGTTTGGTCATTGGGGTAATATGGGTAATATGCCACACCTTATCTGAGGCAAACAGATATTTTCTCCAAAAGACCTTTCCTTGCTCTCTGACTAAAAGGGCCACTCGTGTCTTACTTCTCGGAAATTTCTGCCTTAAGTTGAATAACATGTTCTTCTCCAGAATTATGGTGTAAATCAAATGCTAAAAGGGAAAATAATAGAAACACCATTCAAATAAGTCCTTTCGTTTAAAATAAGAGGATAAATTGCAGGATTTGGCTAAACAGGGGGTTCCATTGAAGAAACTAATCAGTGTCTCCTGTGTAGTTTAGAGCTCCCTGCCTGAGTCAACTCCTTTCCCACCAGTTGGCAATGTGAGCTCAGCTCCACCTCACAGCCCTCCCTTCGCCCGTTTACGTGAGGAACAGGACCAGTTCTCTCCATGGGAGGATTGTCTATTTAACCCAGGTTTTATTCTTTGCTCCAAGACCACAGTCCCAGGCAACATTGCATAGGAGGCTGTAGTGGATCCTGGTTTAGTCACAGAACTCACCAAGCTTTTCGGGTGTCTGTCTTCCTTCCCAGCCTCTCAACAGGTTCCCTGCCACCATCAACTAACTCTCTATTTGTGTTCAGCTCTTTAGTGCATCATCATTTAATTCTCAGAACCACCTGATGAGGCAGATAATATCATTTACCCCATTTTACAGATAAAGAAAGAGCCTTAGAGAAGTCACTGTCCCAAGTTCCCATGTGCTCAGATATAGTTGTAATTTTCTGAATATGGAGCCACCTCTATGAACCTCAGAAATATATCTCTTCTTAGAGAAGTTCCAGGTGCTGGGAGGGACTGAGACACTGAAGTTCTGTAGGTAAATCACTGTTCCATGGCCCCACCCTCACAGGCTCCTCCTAGTGGAGCAGCGAGTGAGTCTGTTTGCCTTGGAGAAGTGGTGATGAGCTTAGGAACAGTAAACGTGGGGAGGGATTCTTAGGCTTTGCAAATAACAACTCCCTTTATATTGGAAAACGTCATCTCCCTTGATGTCAAGTGTCACATAGGAAGAGGCACAGTTAGGGAGCAGGACTGGGCGTAGAAAGAAACAGGGTGTGCATCGCTCTCCTGTAACAAAGGCAGGCCCTGCTTTGGGCTTCAGGATTTTTCTCTCTGCAGCATGAAGGTTTTCATCCCCTGTTTGCCAAGGCCCCCATTTTAGCTAAACTTCTGCTTGCTCTTTGAGAAAAGGAATGAAATTCCATTTAGTATGCAGGGTACAAATTGGAAACCTTGGGTACAAAGGTTTCCAATCAGCCCTCCTCACCACCACTATGGCCTTTATCTCTCTCACCTTTGGGATCATGCCTGACTTCCCTCTTGGTCTGTTAATAATTAATAGCACTGGCGTTTATAAGCCAGTGGTAATCTGTTTTGATTTTATTGTTTCCTTTCATGAATTATGGATATCATTAAAAAGTGATTTTTTAAAAGTCCAAGAAGGAACAGAAGTTGATGGGAGGTCAGAGGCGACAAGAGGGCATGCGATCTTGCTCTCCCTTCATCTGTCAGGTTTAATAAATAGCTTTCAGCTTGAAACTGCTGGTAGCTCCTGCTCTTCCTCCACGTGTCCCTTCATGGGTGGAAGACACAGCCACAGCAGGAATACAAATTTAAGCTAAAGCCTTGAAATCCTCCATCTGCCAGGGGAGCAGGCTCTCCACATAAAACAGGTCTCTCTCAGATGTTGTGCAAGAGAATTGCTCCTAAGCCAGCCCACTGAGATTCTGTACTGATCTGGAATCGTGAAACTGAAGGTCTGCTATTGGTGTCATCTCTGACCAGCTATGGGACTTTGAGCAAAGTAATGAACCTATAAGGTTTCTTATCTCTAAGGTGTTCAAACAATACCAGGCTCATCTAGGTAACTGTTTTGAGAGTGAAAAGAAATTGTAAATGTCAAAGCAAAACAAAATGTCTGTTATTTGAAAGATACCATTAAGAAAATGAAAAGGCAAGTCACAAATGAAAAGAAACTTTTTATTTGTTAAGCATCCCTAACAAAGGACTTGTATCTAGTATATATAAAAAATTCTCCCAGCTCAATAAGAAGAAAAAATGTAAATTAGAAATGGGTAAAATATTTAAATAGATACCTTATAAATATATATGAATGGCCAATAAGCATACAAAAGTGCTCAACATCATTAATCACCATGAAAATGCAAATTAAATCCACGAGATATTATTACATAACTATCAGAATGTCTTAATAAAAAAAATAGAGAAGAAAGACTGACAATGCCAAGTGCTGGCAATGATGTGGAACCATTGGAACGCTCATATGTGCTTGGTGGGATGTAAAATGAGATAGCCACTTTGAAAACAGCTTGACAATTTCTTAATGTTAAATATGCACTTACCCGATGACTAAACCATTTCATTCCTAGGTATCTACCCAAGAAAAGTGAAATCTGTTGAGACAAAAGACTTTATGTGAATGTTCAGAGCAACTTCATATTTACTCAAAACTTGGAACAACCTGGATATTTATCAACTGGTGATGGATAAACTAATAACAACACATCCATACAACTGAATACTACTCAGCAATAAAGTGAGATGCACTTAAACAAAAGGAGTTCTTAGTGAATGATTTCATTTATGTGAAACATAAGGAAAGACAGGTCTAATATACACTGGCAGGACACAGATCAAGAAATGCCTAGAACCAGAGGTTCAGGGGGGATGATTTCTAAGCGATGCAAAGGAAATATTTAGATTGAGAATTCAGCACTCAACCAAATGTATATTGTGAGGTGTCTCCATTTTGCTGTTGGAAATAGTAATTATTTTCAATTCTGAATAAGCTTTGAGTAGTATTTCACCTGCTTCTTTGCAGGGGTTCTTTCTCTGGCTTTGGATGGTTTCTTCACAGGAGTAGGTTGATCAGCATTTAGCTAAAGACTCAGTGAGAACTCTGTGGAGAACTCTGAAGCTCCCTTCCCTTCTGCCTCCCCTCCCCTTTCCTCCCCTCCCCTTCCCTTCCTCTTCTCTGGAATTCTGCCCTGTAAACTCTATCTTCCTTGGCTTCTCCTCCCCCACTGACTCTGTGGGTCCCCCTCCCTGCGCTGAAGCCTGAAAATTCTCTCCAGTTAGTAAGCTGGGGAAATCCTTGGTTCAACTGTTTGTTTTTTTTTCTATTAGGGACCACTGTCCTGTTCTTTTTGTTGTCCAATCTTTGAAAACCATTGTTTCACATATTTGGTCCAGTTTTTTAAGTTATGGCTGGGGGTGTGTGCATAGTTGGTCCTTGTTACTCTATCACAGCTAGAAGGGGAAATCCTAAATTTGTACATTTTACTTCATGCATATTATCTATACTAATAAAAGGGTAATATGCTAATTAGACCAGATAGACCAGATGTCTTCTGGACGAGGGCCAAGGGCCGGCGGTGCAGGAGAGGCGGAGGCACAGTTCCGGTCCCAGTGCTGCCCCTTTCGCAGAGGCAGCCACAGAGGCAGCAGTTCAGTCCCGGTCCCGGTGCCACGCCTCTGCAGAGGCTGGACTGGGTGCGACCTGTTGAGCCTCAACCTCCCACAGCCCCTCCCCCAGCCGGCCTGGCCCCAGATCCCACCCACCCACTAGTGGGTGAGGAGTGGGGACAGTGCTGAGAAGTGAGGGCCGAGGGCTGGCAGGGCTGGGGGCCAGCAGCTCAATGGCCGGCAGTTGTGGGGGCTGGCAGTGGCAGCAGCAGCAGGTTGATGGAGATGATGCCTCCACCTGATTGGCCTGGTCACCTCCTGCAGAGGGAGGCCAGACTGCTGTCAGTAGGACATCCCCTGAAGGCTCCCAGACTGTGATAGGTGGCAGGCCGGGCTGAGGGATCCCCCCTCTGCCCATTGCATGAATTTTTGTGCACCAGGCCTCTAGTACTCCAATCAATGGCATGATGGCTTCTCATCCATGACATTGCACTATAGTCTGAACACTCATGATAGCTTTCTAAAACAGCTTTGCCATGTTGTGTAGGGGCTGAAAAGTGACAGGGAAATGAGCAGTATATCATTGCCCCACTTGGCCCTCCCATGCATGCATCTCCCATAATGTACTGCAGCCCTGATGGCTCTTACCATTGCAGAGTTAGCTGGCTCTGCAGCCCATTGCCTGTCTATGCTCACTGCAGGCTGGAGATGATGAAGAATCATCTTTCCTCCTCTGCCCCCAGAGTAGCTTTCAACCAATGACTGGTGAGAGTTGGTGGAGAGCCGCTCCAGTTCTCTCATCCTTCAAGAAGCTGAGCAGTGTCTCCTACACTGTTTCCAGATTAACCCAGTAAGATTAATCTCCAGCTGCTCACAGGGGTAACTTGCTCGATAGCATACCCTTAATTTACTCCCTTCCATACCCTGTCTTACATATTCTCTCCTCTCCCCTTAATTGCCAACCTGCAATTAGTATTTCCTGGGATCACCTCCCAAATGAGCCACTTATAATTAAATCCTTGTCTCAAGGTCCGCTTCTCCAGGAGCTCTGAGACAGTAAGCAAGTCTACCTAAAACAGAAGCAGGCTGTCCAGTGGTGAGCTATTCTCCTGCTGGAGAAGAATCAGAAGCTTAGTGAGTCCTCATCTCTTTGCTTATCCTTGCCTGTGATCTTACACATGAAAGATGTAGCACATGCCTTTTTTTGGTGGAAGTATCAAATGGTAATCTGTTTCTAGAGGACAATTTTGGCAGTATATATATAGTTTTGAAGATGCCGATAATTTTTGGTTTAGTGCTTGCATTTCTAGAAATGCACCAAAAGAAAACAAATGAGATTCTGTGCAGTGTTTGGCTCTGAGACTTTGCACTGGAGCTCCATTTATAATATCAGAGAAATGAAAACAACCTAGATATCAACAACAGAATACGTGAAAGTGATAGCACACTCATGTAATGGAATACTTTGGAGTCACTAAAAATAAAGTTAAAGAGTAATGTATTTTGATAGAAGCTGTTTCTAGTCCATTATCAGGTGCAAAAAGCAGGTAATAAAGCAATAAATATAGATCTTATTTATTTCAGTTTTGTAGTGAATAAAGGAAATTTCTGCTCGAACCTTGCCCATACAGAGAAAGGCTTGACCCCTGCATAACCTAAAGTCTGCCTGAGCCTTCAACACCTCACACTGAACCAGGCTGAGAACTACACTCCAGTATTAAACGGGAGATGCCGATGGTGTCATGTATCTGACATTGTACAGGGATAACGACCAATACCAATGGGTGACTTTTCAATCCCCCTCTGTAACCAATCACAAAGTGCCTTTTGGATCCTCTGTAATTTGGAAAGGATCCCCCCTGCACTTGCCTTCTGTCTGGCTCTCGTGCTCCCTAGGAGGCCAGAAGAACTCCCCCAGAAGGATCCAGCTCTCCTTGTCCAATATGCTAAGGTTAGCCTCCACAGAGACCATTTTTAGGTTTTGGTTATTCTTTGACATAGTTGATTACGGTTGCTCGTTGTAGTTAAACGAACATTATCTACAAGTCTTCTCTGCATACCTCTTGTGTGCTTTGTACCTGTGCAGCGTAAAACATAGAACTCTGAGTTGCTGACCCATGTGGGCAGAGGACCTGGAGGAAATCATTGGAATCAGAAGTGAACATTTTTCTGCCTCCTACCTGCTCTCCTCTCTTCCCTCTTTTACCTTTTTGGTGCCTGCGTTAGGTACTAGGTGAGTTATAGGGATGAGAGTCAAAGAGATAACTCATCCATCTTTAAAGGAATATTTTAAAGTGGTGGGGCTTTGGGGAAGAGCTGGGAAAGAAATAAAAAATAAATAGTGCAGAGTTTATTCTGTGAATGGGTGTATGAGAATATATATAAAACTCAGAGTTTTTGACCCACTTGAACTTAACTTGCCCATTAACAGCTGAGGGATAAAGCCCAGAGAGATTAAATGTTTTCTAAAGTCTAACAGCTAACAAGTACCAAGTAATGGATATTTAGTATTGCATTAGGTAGGATCCAAAAGTTTTCTATTTATTAATTCAAGGGAGAACCACATTCTCATTGCATGCTGCCCTTTATTTCTTAAAGTAGGCAAAGTAGGGGGGTTTGCACTAAAGTCATTTGTGAGCTTGGGGAATCATTTTCAGAGTGATTGTAAGACCCAATTGTGGACTAAGCTTACCTGAAGGATGTTTGCAAACTACCAAGTGTCACATTTCACCCTTTGCAAGTTCTGAGTCAGCAACTTTGGGGTGGGGCATAGGGAGCAGTCATTTTAAATTGCTACCTAGGTAATCCTCATGGCGGCCAAATGTTGGGCTCAGGGTGTGACAAACCCTCGGGCAATCTGGGATGTGGAGGGAATACAAGGTGGAAGAGAAAATAGGAAATTTACATAAGGATTCAGATTACTTCTTCCTTGCAGATGAAATTCATTTTCTGCCCTGGTTGGAAGATGCTCGCAAATGAACAAATGGAATCCACACCTTCCCAGGAGTTTGCCAGTTTGGGTGGAGAAGGATGGGCCTGGTAAGCAGTCTTCCAGCTCCTCTAATTTCTGTCAGGAATGAGCAGTACTGTGACTTTGCTTGTTGTCTTACTGTGGAATATGGCTTTTACACGTCACCATCTTACTTAAAAGCCTTTCCCCTCTCCTCTAATACAAGCTCACATCACAATATTTTGTCTCCTTTTCTAATAAAAACTGGGGCTTCACTGTTCAGTAAGACTGACAGGTTTCCTCATCATTTGTTTGACTAAAGACTCTGGAAACTTTTAGGATTCCTGCTGATGGATTCTGCCCGAGTTTGAATGAGATGCAAAACAAAGGCTCCAAGTGCCAAGGAGTAGGCAGGTGTGTTTACATCGATGCTATCTATAGCTGCTGTTTATTTTGCTGTTAGAGAATGGGTTTCTTCACGCTGCAGACTTTATGATTGTGAAACTTTAGGATCTTCTACTGTCTCCTCATCTTTGCCCACTTTGGACCTTGAGCAGGTCATGTTCCTAGAGCTATTGTGAGCCTGAATTAGAGGTAGCATCCATGGAGACCCTGTCTATTTTGAAGACCTTGTGATTAGTAGTAGCAGCAGAAGGAAGCCTCCAGGCCAGGGGTTGGCAAGCTTTTTCCATCAAGGGCAGCGACAGTAAATACCCTTAGCTTTGTTGTTGGTCTGTGTCACAATTACTCAGCTCTGCGACTGTAGTGTGAAAGCAGCCATAGGCAATATGAGTGTGGCTGTGTTTCACTAAAACTTTATTTACCAAAGCAGGTGGCCAGGATGGATTTGACCTGTGGGCCATAGTTTGCTGACCTCCCGTCTAGGTCTAGGACATTTGGAATGTTCATGATTAGTTTACAGAGGGGCAGCATAGTAAGTGTGATCACCAGACAGGTCTGAGTGTGAATCCTATGTTGTCCAGTAACTAGCTTTGTGACCTTGGAGTAGTTACTGAAACTCTGTGATTGTAGCAGTAAAATGGTAATAAAATCACCACCTTGTAGGTTTGCCAGGAAGAGGTCTGGTTCAAGTCCTGGAATGATCTTTAACTACTTGTGGGAACCTGACCAAGGATTTACGTCACTGAATCTAGGGACTAGACTAGAAATCAGACTTTAAATGCTGGGGCCCATGGGCCACTTTCAGGTAACTGATGGGTGGTGTGTTTTTGTTTGTTTGTTTGGTTGTTGTGTGTTTTTTTTGCTCACACAGTGTTTGAAAGGCTTTTGTAACACTGAGTAGGAAATGCTTTTAGAGATATTGTATGTTTTTGATTCACCTGTCACTAGCATATCCAAAGGGAAGATGTTTTCTACTCTGTTATCCCAGCAGGAGGAAGGAAGATTTTCTGCTTCCCCAGCAACAGCCCAGCCAATGAGAGACTGTTACAACCCAGCCAATGAAAAGCCATTAGGTATCAATATGCCTGTTTCCTCCAATGGACTCTTTGTTTATAACAGCTCCTCTCAACTTTCACTTTCCTCTGTAAAAGAACATTTCCTTCCTTTGTTCTCCAGAATTGCCTACAGTATTGCATAGCCTGCATGTCCTAAATTGCAATCCCCTGCTATTCCCGAATGAACCAATATTTGCTGGTAAAGTAACTTTTATTTTTAAGGTCAACAGTTATCAGCTGGGAATAGTGGTGTAAGTCAGCCTCAGCAGAGATAACTCTAATGTCCTCCATGTGTTTCTCATAAGCCTCTAGCAGGACAATTAATACATGTACTCAGAGAAGCAAGTGAGAAAGCAGATACCATGCTTTTACAAGCTTTTGCTTGTATCAAGTCTGCTACTCTCCTTCTGGCCAAAATAAGTCACCCGGCCTAGTCCAGAATCTGTGTCCACAGGCCACTTTCAGGTAACTGATGGGTGGTGTGTTTTTATTTGTTTGTTTGGTTGTTGTGTTGTTTTTTTTTTTTCCCATGGGCCACTTTCAGGTAACTGATGGGTGGTGTGTTTTTGTTTGTTTGTTTGGTTGTTGTGTGTTTTTTTTGCTCACACAGTGTTTGAAAGGCTTTTGTAACACTGAGTAGGAAATGCTTTTAGAGATATTGTATGCTTTTGATTCACCTGTCACTACTACTCTGTTACCTTATGGCCAGATAGCTTCACTTTGTAAAATGTCCTGCCCGGTGTCTACAGGCATTTAAGTTTGTGACTCCTTGATCAGAGGACTCTGAAGACTCTTCCAACTTAGAAAGAACGTGACTCTGCCATTTTCAGAGGATGATGCCAAACGTGGTTTCAGTCTATATTTCTGAGAAACAAGCCATACAAAACATAGTGGTTTAAAACACACACACACACACACACACACACACACACACACACACACACATACACACACACAACACTCGAACAACAACAACCCATGACTTACTTCTCTTGAGTTCAGACGTTGCCAGGCTGTTCGACTGATGCAGGCTGGTTCCAGTTGATCACACTGGACTCCCTTATGCATTTGTTGTATAAAAATTAATATAGGAGACCTTAACCAAGACTGGAGTAGAGAGGGACTGCAGAGGAGTTCTCATGCCCTGGTGGTTGCCCCAAACAGCAACAAATGTGCCTAGCATATCCAACAGGAAGATGTTTTCTACTCTGTTACCCCAGCAGGAGGAAGGAAGATTTTCTGCTCCCCCAGCAACAGCCCAGCCAATGAGAGATTGTTACAACCCAGCCAATGAAAAGCCATTAGGTATCAATATGCCTGTTTCCTCCAATGGACTCTTTGTTTATAACAGCTCCTCTCAACTTTCACTTTCCTCTGTAAAAGAACATTTCCTTCCTTTGTTCTCCAGAATTGCCTACAGTATTGCATAGCCTGCATGTCCTAAATTGCAATCCCCTGCTATTCCCGAATGAACCAATATTTGCTGGTAAAGTAACTTTTATTTTTAAGGTCAACAGTTATCAGCTGGGAATAGTGGTGTAAGTCAGCCTCAGCAGAGATGACTCTAATGTCCTCCATAAGCCTCTAGCAGGACAATTAACGCATGTACTCAGAGAAGCAAGTGAGAAAGCAGATACCATGCTTTTACAAGCTTTTGCTTGTATCAAGTCTGCTACTCTCCTTCTGGCCAAAATAAGTCACCCGGCCTAGTCCAGAATCTGTGTGGGAGATCACTTCTAAAGGCACAGAGTGGAGTGGAAAATTGGGGGTCTTAACGCAATAAATCTAGCACAAATTTAAAGTGGTGGTTTGTATGAGGGTAATGGAGGCACCATTATTTTCTTTGTCATTGCTGAAAAGTAGGGTAACTTTCAAAGAGCATAGAATGGCAACCTGCTCAGATAGTAGTGAATGTAGGTATGCTTGAGTGTATGTGTGTGAGGAAGGGTGATGTTTCTTATTCTTTTATTTTTTCTTTAAACCAAGAGCAAAGAGACATTTGGAGATGTTTGAAAATTTCTGTCAGTCCTCTTGGGGACTGTAAGAGGATGATATTAAGGACACTATCACCTAGCCAATATTTTTCCAAGCATCTTGATTTTGACTTTAAGAGCTGTCTGCATCCTTAGCTTGGAGTTCATCTTTGGACAATTGGTCATATTTTCTAGACACAAGCCAAGAAAAAAAGTGTTTATTTTAAAGGTAAGAATGAATAGCAACAACAGAAAATTTGAAAAAGAACAAAACACACCAACACCAACGCCAAAACATGGATTGGTCATTTTTGCAAAGTAAAAACTGAGTTTTCCACAGACTAGTGTTCAAGTAAACATAGTAATAGACATGAATCAATACTGATTTTGTAAATCTTTTCCTTTGCATGCAAGTGTTGCCACTTAAGTCCTATGGGTAAGCTTCTGAGATGAAACAGAAGGCTGAAATGTGGAGACTCTATATCATTTCCATCTATTTTTTCAGAAGAGAACTTAGAGTGCCTGGCCAGTGTGGCTCAGTGGTTGAGCACTGACCTATGAACCAGGAGGTCACCGTTACTTCCAAGTCAGGGCACATGCCTGTGTTGTATGCATGCTTCATCCCCAGTGTGGGGCGTGCAGGAGGCAGCCAATCAATGATTCTCTCTCATCATTGATGTTTCTATCTCTCTCCCTCTCCCTTCCTCTCTGAAATAAATAAAAAAAATATATTTACAAAAAAAGAAGAGAACTTAGAGTACAATGAGGGAAAAAAACACCTCATATTTTCCTAAAGCATTGTTGCCAATTTTTTAATGAATATAAACAAGGCCAAAGCACAGTACTTTCAGTCTGTTCTTACAGCCACTACATTTTGCTCAGTGCTTAGTAACACATAAAAATAATGAGAAGAATTCTACAGCTGAGAAAGCCGACTCCACTAAATGTCACTGAGGGGAAGCTGAGTCCCTGGGTTCCCAAAGTGTGGTCCCTGCAGAGGCAGCACCCAGGAGCTGGTCTCCACCCAACCTTCATTCCACCTGGACCTGTTGAATCAGTCTGCATTTTATCATGACCCCAGAGATTTGTATGCACATTAACATTTGAGAAGCACTGGTTTATAATTAATTATGTTATAAATTAGAGGCTACATCTGGATTTGTTTTTTTTTTATAATGAACCCATCCATCTCCTCACATAGTTATCTCTGTGTGTGTGTGTGTGTGTGTAGAATGCTTAAGATCTGCTCTCAGAAACTTTCAAATATACAATACCATAGTAGACCCTCTGGATTTAATAGAAACATTGATATTACAAATTATTCATAGACCACTTTAATAACCTCCCTGGATCTAGTATCATCTTCAAGCTTCACTGTTTGCATCTATTGACTAGGACTCATAACTCGTAGGCCTTTCAAAGAAAGTGAGGCAATCAAGCTGTAGGTATAACGAAGTGCTCTGGATCAAATGAATATATATATATATACACACACATATGCATGTGTGTGTGTGTGTGTGTGTGTGTGTATATATATATATATATATATATATATATATATATATATATATATATATATATATATATATATATATATATATATATATATATATATATATATATATATATATATATATATATATATATATATATATATATATATATATATATATATACACACACACACACACACACACATATATGTGTGTGTGTGTGTGTGTGTGTGTGTGTTTTGGGTCTGGTTTTTTATTAAGGAAGTGCTTGGATCTAAACATCTGGGCTAAGTACAAGTCCTAACCAACAAGGAAACTAATGAGGTTAAGAAATGCTGCCCTATCTTTATGCTGTAATGTCTAACCCCTCACCCTGGGTAGCTGGCATTCTAGCAAATTGTGGCATCTGTAAGTCTGCTCCATCTGTCAGTGATGACCCCTCACTTCAAAAGAGACTCTTAACAGCTGGCACTTGATTCCCTAAGATTTTGTTGCTGGAAATGTCCTCTGACCAGCAGTCTCGGCATCTCCCTGGGGCTTGTTGGCAAAGCAAGTCCTCCAGCCTGAGCTCCAATCTTCTGAACCAGAACCTGCATTTTGATAAGATTTTCTCCATTCTTGTGCAAATAATGTTTGAGAAGCACTGATCTAAGTGAGTATTTCTCAATCTTGTTGTTCATTAGAATTCCTTGGAGGACTTTAAAAATACCAAAGCATAGGTCCCACCCTAAGCCAATTAAATTAGAATCTTTGGGAGTGACTGCAGGCATCTGTATACTGTTGGCCCTTGAACAACATGGTTTGAACTGCACAGGTCCACTTATACATGAATTTTTTTCAATAAATGTATTGTACTATTAATGTATTTTCTCTTCCTATGACTTTCTTAATAACATTTTCTTTTCTCTACCTTACTTTATTGTAAGAATACAGTATGTAATATATATATAATCAACAAAATGTGTGTTAATCGGCTGCTTATGTTATCCGTAAGGCTTCCAGTCAATAGTAGACTATTAGTTGTTTTGGGGGAGTCAAAGTTATATGTGGATTTTCAACTGCATGGGGGTCAGTGCCCCTAACCCCCATGTTGTTTAAGGGTCAACTGTATTTTTAAAGCTCCTAGATGATACTTTGATATACTATTTGGGGGTTCAAAGTGAGACCCAGAGAAAGGCCAGGAAGAGCCAAATTGCAAAAGTCTTAGAAATATTTGGCATTTGAAATGAATTGGAGTTTGCATGTGAGAGGAGTAGAAAAAAGAATGATGGCAGAGAAAGAAAGTTGAGTCAAGTGGAATCTCAATTGTGGAAATGGCTGAGGGGCATTTGGGGGAAAGCTAGACTGCATGTTGAACGTGAAGTTACATGGGCTTCTGTAATATAAATGTTTCTATCTTCTCAAAACTATAGTAAAGATGACAGGTGGTTGGCTTATTACATGGAAAATAAAGATAAGGGCTGAACCCAAAGCCTGAGTTTAAATAGAAAATGTCTATTAAAAGCGGGCATTGATGTAGATTGCCAGATAAAATACAGGTGCTTGATTAAATTTTAATTTATATAAACAATGAAAGCATTTTTAGTGTAAGTATGTACTCTATGATATTTGGACACTCTGAAATTTAAATTTAACTGGTTACCCTGTATTTTTATTTACTTAAGCCAGCAACTTTACAATAAGCCTTAAAGTGGTTCATGAGAAGCAGAAGCTGAGGTCTGACACCATCATAAAAGAAGGTAGTGTTGAGCTGGCAAAAAATCATGCCAAAGACATCCTATATAATAAAACCCTAATATGCAAATCGACCAAACAGTGGAATAACTGGTTGCTATGATGTACACTGACCACCAGGGGGCAGACGCTCAATGCAGGAGCTGCCCCCTGGTGGTCAGTGTGCTCCCACAGGGGAATTCTGCTCAGCCAGAAGCTGGGCTCACGGTGGCAAGTGCAGCAGAGGTGGTGGGAGCCTCTCCCACCTCCACGGCAGTGGTAAGGACCCCTTGGGTGTCCCAGACTGTGAGAGGGTGCAGGCCGGGCTGAGGGAACCTTCCCCCCAGTGCATGAATGTCATGCACCTCGTCTCTAGTCCTATATAATAAAAGCCTAATATGCTAAGTGTCCGGTTGTCTGGTCAGCCAATCAAATCATAATATGCTAATGATATGCTATGGTGTGCATTGACCACCAGGGGGCAGACAGTTGACTGGATGACCAGATGCTATGAAGTGCACTGACTACCAGGGGGAAGACACTTCTACCAGTAGGTGAGCTTGCTGCTGGGGTCTAGCCGATTGGGACTGAGTGAGATGGCCTGGACATGCCCTGGAGCCCTCCTTCAGTCTTTCCCTGGTTGACCAACCTCAAGCATCCTTCCCTGGCCCCAATCATGCACCAATGGGGTCCCTCGGCCTGGCCTGCACCCTCTCGAAATCCGGGATCTCTCGGGGGATGTTGGAGAGCCAATTTCAGCCCTATGGCAGAACAACCAGTCGCTATGACATGCACTGAGCACCAGGGGGCAGACACTCAATTCAGGAATTGCCCCCTGGTGGTCACTGTGCTCCCACAGGGGGAGCATCGCTCAGCCAGAAGCTGGGCTCACAGCTGGAGAGCAGAGAGGTGGTGGCCGGAGCCTCTCCCAACTCTGAGGCAGTTGGACATCCCCCCGAAGGCTCCCGGACTGCGAGAAGGCACAGGCTAGGCTGAGGGACCCCCCCCCCAGGCTTGGCGGGGCCCCCCCCCCCAAGTGCATGAGTTTTGTGCACTGGGCCTCTAATTGTATATAAAATTAACTGAGGTACCTGGCTGGTGTGGCTCAGTGGTTGAGCAGTGACCCATGAACCAGGAGGTCATGGTTCAATTCTGGTTAGGGCACATGCCTGAGTTGTAGGCTCAATCCCTTGTAAGGGGCATGCAGGAGGCAGCAGATCAATGATTCTCTCTCATCACTGATGTTTCTATCTCTATCTCCCTCTCCCTTCCTCTCTCTGAAATAAAAAAAATAAATAAAATAATGGAGGCTTCTTACTTACATTTGGTTTGAATCAGAACTACTTTTTCTTCATTCTTCATTTTCCAATTCTCCTAGGTTTCCCCACTTCACCTCCCCCATTGGCCTTTGCCTTCCCTTTGTTTATTTTTTAAAGTGAACTTTTCCTTGACTTGGTGTTTGTTGTTTTCTCAGGGAGCTCCAGTTCTCATAAAAGGCAAACTCTTATTCTTAAAGTTAATTCAAATTTGTTGGTATTTTTGGAATGACTCTTATTTATTTACCATCTTCTAGTGCACCACAGAATTGGAAATACGTCCATAAATTTACATTTTTAAAGTGCTCCCATTCTTCTCTGTTTTGTGATAGACAATTTCTTGGGGGCAATAAACAGAGTCCGCTCAGGGTGTGGTGAGAAACATGTGGGGGTGGAGATGAAAACCAACAGCAAAATGAAAACAAGAGTTTTATCTGAAACCAGCCCCCACCAGCAGCCCTCTCTCCCTGAGCTGACTACAAAGAGCCTTTTCAGAGTGGGTGGTGTACAGGCAGAGGACCTCACTCCAAACCACCAAGTCTTTTTATGTAGACACTAGAGGCCCAGTGCACGAATTTGTGCATGGGTGGGGTCCTGCCAGCCCACCCCGATCTGGGTGGGTGGGGGGGTTGATCGCGGGCAGGGCCAGCCAGGGGGAGGGGCTGCGCCCCCTGGTCGAACTCCCAGTTGAACTCTGTCGAGGGGACAATTTGCATATTATCCTTTTAATATATTGGAGGATTGTTTTCTTTTCAAAACTGCCTGAAGGGGAGCCCCATGAAGTGCTTCTCAAGAGCTCTGAGCGTTCTTTTCTTGCTTGCATGACAGAGAGAGGAATGGGATAGATTAGCGGTCCTCAAAGTGGGATCTGTAGACCAGCAGCATCAGCACCACCTGAGAATTTACTCGTGTGGATGAAAAAGGGGGCCACAGACTGAACCAGAAAAGCTCAGGGGAAGCCTGCATGATGGGCCTTACACACCCAGAGACCCAGAGCAACCACATAGGATGGTCTGAACCTAAAAATTCTTAACTAAAAGTGGGTCATGCCATAGGCCTGTAGCTTCCAGACAAAGGTCAATTTTTATCTTAAGTGAGCCTGCCTATTGTCTTGTAGCATCTAGGATAACATACTTTTGAAATGTTAGAGTAATCTTTTTCAGATTCCTCAAGACACAAAGCACAGACACCAGAGCATGAGATCACAGAACCCCTCCTTGTTATCTTGTTCCCTGCGGACCATCTCTATGTGCTGTAAATGTTAACTACTAACTCTCCCGTACCCACCAAGTCAAAGAAGTTTGTATCTCTCCATTTTACTTTTTATGCGATCCGAGAGATTTATCCACTTTATTTTCTCCCACCCCCTCTATCTACCATGAATGAATTTCATGTAACCCTCCTTATGCCTCCTGCTTTGATTCTAATATATAAAATAAGCAGCAAAACTACACATCTCTGGAGGATTTTCTCAATCTGTTGAGATTTTTGCTTCTTGGCCATTGTTGTCAATTTGTTCAAATAAACTCATAAAAATTCTCTATAGGTTTGGACATTTTTTATGTTGACATTAGAATGCAGAGTCTCAGGTCACATTTCAACCCTACTAACTCAGACAATCAAAGTGGGTCCAGCAAATCTTTGTTTTCACGAGTGTGTCAGGTGATTCCGTATGTGCTAAAGGACGGGGTAACTTTCATCCTCACTAAGAAAACGTGATCTCTGTTGCCAAGCACCACCATCTTGGGGGGCGTGGATGCCCAGATGTGGGAGGAGGGGATCTTTCCACCTGGAATATAATTTTCTTTAGTTGGATGACAAAAAGGGACCAAGATAGGGAAGGACAGAAGGAGAACACAGAAATGAAACATACAAAGCCCAGAGGCACACAGAAAGGAAAGTTCCAGTTAGATAGTAAAGTTTATATTCGGAGCAAAAATTAATTGGTATAGAGTTTACATATTTTATTGAAATGTTACATGAACCTGTAATAATAATGGCTACTATTTATTATTAACAAACTAGAGGCCTGGCACATGAAATTCATGCATGGGCACGGTCCCTAGGCCTGGCCTGTGATCAGGGCCCTCTTCCCTAGCTGCCTGAAGCCAGCCTCACCCCCTGCTGCCACCCACCCCCGGTTCTGCATTCGCCATTGGGTGATCGGTGCCTGACAGCCCGGGGAAGGTACTGAGAAGTGGTCAGTGACTGGCCCAGTGATCATTCTGGTTGTTCTGCCATTAGGGTCAATTTGCATATTACCCTTTTATTATATAGGATGACTTGCACTGCACTAATCATGATTCAAACTTATGTCATTTGTTAAGTGCAACACTAGTCAGTAGGTACTGTGGAGATCCCCAAGTAAGTCATGGGGTGAGGCTTGCCCATGCATCCATAGCCCTGGAACCAGGCTCTGAACAGGCAAACTCACATCCCAGTCATTTTCTGGCCTTGGCTACATTCTGGACTCATCCAGGAAACTTTAAGAAATATGGGTACTTGAGTCCCAGACACCTTGATATGTTAGGTGTGGGGTACAGGCCTGAGGATTTTATAAGCTCTCTAGAGATTCTAGTGTGAAACCAGGACCGAGGGCCACCGTCTGGTCAAGTCTGTAGCTAAGTGGTTCTGAACCCTGGATGCAAATTAGAGTCACCTGTTTCCTCTTTAAACCATACTATGGGTCAGGGGCCATTTCCTGATCTGGGTGGGGCCCAAGCATCACATTGTTCCATTGCATAACCAGTGTGGGAATCACTGCTCCAGTTCTTAACCAGTGCTGGGTGCAGAGCTGCTAGACAGGCTGGGTTTGTAACAGGGCCCCGACCCTGACCTTATGACTGCCTATAAAGTCCTCCCTGGGAATGAGTCTGGGTTGTCTCAGAACAGCAGGAGTCAGGCAGTTCAGTTCAGTTCAGTGTTATTGATGATTTAAATAAGTGCTGTGTGTGTGTGAGTGTGGGTATGTGGGTTATAGGGACAGATAGGAATTAAAAGTAGGCTTTATTCTCCTGTTGAAAATAAGGGAAGACATTTCCCTTCTCTCCATTTTTGTCAGAACATTTACTTTAGAAAATGTCAGGACATTTACCTTTAGAAACTAAATAAGCCTTTGTCAGTTTTATGATGCAGAATGTCTTTCTTAAGGACCTGGAAACCATCTCTTTGGGATGCAGGCTCTGTGGGAGGGGAGGAGTCTGGCTTCTGAGGGCACGGCTCTGGGCTCCCGCCCTGAAGATAGGAGTTACTATTTTCCCGCTGGGTAAAGTCAACCAGCTGACACAGAGGGTCACCCGACTACCCAGGGAGGTTGGGACCGACTATGTGTGACCAGCAGTGCTGTCAAGTCCTCTTACCCGAGGACTGGTTATTGTTGATCTTGAGTAAGTGCTTGTACTTGATTGTCTGGTTGGCTATAGAAAAGGGCGAGTGTGATTTCTTTCTGTCTTTGCAGTCTTAGAAGATGCCTGGGATGAAACTGCCTGCTCTCTCTACTTTTTTTTATTGATTTTGTGGAGAGGATTTCTAGGTTTGGGGAAGATTTTTTTAAATTATATTTTCCCAAGTGTGTGTGTGTGTGTGTGTGTGTGTGTGTGTGTGTGTGTGTACACGCTTGTTTGAATGTGCCTGTGGAGGGTGAGAGACTTAGCATCTTAAGATTCCCATACTCCTCCCCTGCCCTTCCACCTCTGTGTCTCATTTCCACAGCTTTTATCACTTTTTTATTTTGTTGGTCCATGCAAGATTTACTTGAGAAGAGACTTCGTTCTACTTTAAAAACAGATTTGAACACCAGTGAACTGAGTTTCTCTGGAGTCCCCTCTAGCTCTTACATTCCTGGAATCTGTGGCTCATGGTAGGACGTTTAGCCTCCACCCTCCTAGAGATCTGTTGACACACCAGAGTACCATGTGCCATGGGAGCTGGGAAGAAAGAGGTCCTGTCCTACCCCCCAGAGGAGAGGGTGGTGCTCCAGGAATTGCTCCTGGTGCTGGTGTATCTGTAGGGCAGGGGACAAACAAAGCAGAGACAAGGGAGGGGGCAGCAGAGAGGCAGTGGAGAAAGTGCAGAACTGAAGAATGATCTCTTTAGGAACAGCTCTGTATCTTCTAGAGCCTGAGACACATCTAGCCTCATGTATAACAGTGTTTCTGAAGTCCACTGACAGAATTGGAGAATGATCTCCTCTTTGGGAACAGCTCTGTATCTTCTGAAGCCTGAGACACATGATTCTAGCCTCATGTATAACAGTGTTTCTGAAGTCCACTGGTAAACAGACTAGAACTAAATTTGAGCTGATGAAAATGGATGTGCCTGAGTTTGACTTTTGCCAGGTATCTCCAGAATTGCTTCTGATGGCCTCAGTAGAGGTACAAGAAAATTATTAGTTGATAGGTGCTCTATTATTTCTTTTCACTCTCACCATCGCTACCATAATTTTAGTGACTCACTGGGGATCTGTGGTGGGGAGAGTGAACACCAGACCTCCCAGATTCTCTACCCTTCCACCCACCACCCCAACAAAAAGCCTCATTGTGCTCGCTGAACCCTGGCACCATGAATGGAGCCTTTATCCCAACCGCATTTCTGAGTGTGCTGCAAGTTTCCCTAAGTGCAATGGTTTTGACGTCAACTTATAAAATTATAAAATAGAAGAGCCAGAAGGAATTCCTGAAATGGTCTGATCCAACTTCATTCTGTTCTCCCCCCTGCTTTTTTTTTCCATTTTAATAGACAAGGCGATAGGACCAGAAAAGTCAGGAGACTTGTCTAAGATATAGTAGTTGGTTGGCTACAAAGCTGCTCCCAAATCTAGAAGCACTTGGCCAAAACTCTGTAGATTTTTTGTTTGTTTGTTTTTTTGCAAATTCATCATGTTATTATTCCCATGGGAAAGCTAATGGACATATAATCCCTTTCAATGAGAAATAATTTTCTCCCATTTATGTCCTGGGGAAGCTTTTAGAGCTGGAGCTCAGAACTCTTCCCTAGTCCCTTCTCTCAATCCCCAAATCCTCAACCCACAGTGAAGTTTGCTGTAGAATTTGTTTGTTCAACTGATGGATTTCCAACTTGAAAGATGTCTGCCTCTTTATCACTGTTGAATCAAATGGAGGGATGTGGGATGAAGTTAGAAGCTTAGCTAGTTAGAAGCATTGTTGTCACTTGGGGCCAGAGTTGCCAGTTTTTAGACGCATGCGTTCTTTTTACTTGAGTCCTAAAGTTGCAAGGTTAGGTTTGCCTTGGTCTCTTGACTAAAGTATAGGAACCTTTGCTGTTTAGTAGCTTCTGCTTCAGGTAAGAAGCTCGTTTGCTTGTTTCAATGTCTCCTCATCTTTGGGTATTGACTTCTCTACCTGGAAGGTTCTCTCTGTACCTTGGCAGTGGGTGCTTGACTTCTTTTTGACCTGAGTCAAATTTTTCTTCCTCTGAGGAGACTTCTCTGACCTGTTCCCAATATTGGTGGATGCCTTTATTGCTCTCTGGACATCCCTAGTATAACACTTGTCACAGTTGCTAGTATAGCAACTGTCAGCTAGACTGTGACAAAGCAAAATTGAAAATTTCACTCTTAAATGTATTATTCTAAGTGAAAGCCATCAGACTAAAAAGCTGAATACCATATACTTCCATTTAGATGATATTCTGGAAAAGGCAGGGCAACAGGAACAGAAAGCAGGTTGATGGATGCTGGATATAGGGGGAGAGGGATTGACTGCAGAGGGAGTGTTTTGTTGTGATGGAATGGTTTTATATTTTGATTGTGGTGGTAGTTACAGGATTGTACGTGTTTATCAATGCTCATAGAACTGTATGCCAAACAAGGTGAATTTTATCATTTGTAATTTATGCCTCAATAAATATGACTACAAAGAAATAAACAAGGATACGAAGATACCAGCTCTAAAAAAAAGAAGTTACAAAATTGCAAACACTCTTTTAATAACAAAAGGAAAACAAATATAGCATTCTTTATTCTGCAAACCCAGTTATTATGCATTGTTAGAAATAAAACTTCACTTAGTCTCAAAAAATATTCGAGTTATTTTGAAAGTTAGCATGGAAGTCTCCCCAAGATAAGCATGAGGATTCTCTCCCTGGAGCCAACTCTATCACACTGGCCAGAAGGGCACCACACAGGCCCCCTCTTTCCTTCCAGAGGTGTGGCCCAAGCCCAGTTTCACTTTGCACAAATGGGCATACCGAACACAAGTTTGGTGGCCTGAGTACCTAGCGAGTTTAGGTCTGGCGAGTGGGCCATGCTGCTGCGATTCTCCGGGTGTTGTGTTGATGGAGGACCCTGTCAGAAGCTGAGTGTGAGGCCTCATCATGGTCATAAAATACAGGTGGCCGCTTAAAGCTCCACACCCAGCAGAGAAAAGACAGGAGAACCCAGGGCCTTAGGTAGCCAGCCCCACACTTAGCGTAAGCACAGCAGGGATCAGATGTAGAGAAAAGACAGGAGAACCCAGGGCCTTAGGTAGCACTTAGCCCCACACTTAGCGTAAGCACAGCAGGGATCAGATGGAGGCCAGAATTCAGTAAGTACCTGTTGGATCCTGTGATTTGACAAGTTGGAGAATGTAATTTTCTGCTGGTGTTGGTCAAGATGGACTCAGGAATGGGACTAGATTGCATCCAAAGGGACAGGAGCAAGGAGAGACAAGCCTACCAGGTGGCTGACCTACCTCAGGAGGACCATTTCCTGGGATGTTGATTGAGGTGACATGTTTAAGTGACAAGACTGGATTTTTCAGAAATCTAACAAAAATTTAGTATTGAAGGTGGACCCTTCTGGAATTCTTAGTCATAGATGGATAGCCAACTGAGCCAAATATAACTTTTATGAACCCAGCCTCACCAAGAAACTATACTATGCTCTGTTAATTAGCATCCAAACTTCATGACTTATATTCACCATGACTAAATGCTGGCTGTTTCCAAACTTGAAATTCACTAGAGCTGCATTGTCCAATGTGAGAGCATCTAGCTGCACACAGTCATGTAAAGTTAAATCTATAGTAATTGAAGGTAAGCCCCATTTAGAATTCAGTACCTAAATTTGATTCCTCACCTTTCAAGTGCTCCACAGCCCGATAAATGGCTGCTGTTGAAGGCAGTGGGACGATTCCATCTTTGCAGAAGGACCTGTTGGACAACGCTGTGCTGGAGGTGATTCCCTCAAACACTTAAAATCTAATTGTCTACTGAATAAAGACATGTGATTCTAAAAAATGAAGTTGACCTCATGCACCCTAGCACCCAGGCCCACCTTTCTCAGCTCCCACGTGACTCTGTGATGATAGAAGTCTTGCACTCACTGAGTCTGTGTCTGATTATTTCTGCTCAGGGACAGTCTAGTTTATTTCTGTCCTGAAGATCATCTGGACTTCACTGGTGGCAAATGTTGAGGGGTTGTATGTCGTTGTATGCCATTCTGGGTTGTATGTCTTTGTCGATCTGGGAAAGCTCAGAGAACCAAACTGCTTCTCCTTCACGGGGACCCAACCACAGAGGCTGCAGGCCATTCTGGCTGCCACCAGCTGTTCTGGGTTGTATGTCTTTGTCGATCTGGGAAAGCTCAGAGAACCAAACTGCTTCTCCTTCACGGGGACCCAACCACAGAGGCTGCAGGCCATTCTGGGCAGCCTGGTTGAGAAGGTTACTCTAACTTATATCCCACCCCAAAGGCATCCTCAAGGTGTCTGTGTGCATTGGCCTTCCCCGCAGGCTTTTCACAGCTGTGTGTGTGCCTGTGTTTGCTTTGGTTTAACCTGTGGTTAAAGGTATACTGCTTACAATTCTCTGGGAGGGAAACCTCTTCTCCAGTTTCGTGCTGGTAAACGTTTAGCATCTAGCTCTCCGGGTTCAAAAAGACCTGGTTCGTATTATTTGCTGACTATCATGGTGTAAATACTCCCACTGTGGCCGATTTCAAGTCATCAGCCTGATGTTAAGGCGCACAGAGCTGGGAAGTTTCCCACCAGCCAGATACAATTGCTGCAAGTCACTTCAAGTGCATGATAGTGAAAGGTGATAAGCTAATTAGAGAGGGATGAGTTTTGAGTCTTTGCTATTATTATTTATTTAACTTTAAGTTTATATAATTAATTTTTAATGTGGCTGTGTTTAACTACTGACTCATAGAATTCCTGAAAATTGAACAATTGGCTCTCATGAGCTTGTAGAAGCTGACTCCAGCACACTACTGGCCTCCCTTTTAACTGAGAAAACATAGTTACCCTTGAGGATGAGTGGTCTGTTCCTAATGGTTACCCCTTTGTATGTCTGGACCACATGGGAGGGACTGTAAACACCCGAATATCCAGACTAGAGCAATGTGTCATCTGTGAGCAATACAAGGCTGCTTAACTCAATCGGAATGGCCGCCAACAGGAGTAAATGTGTACAAAGATTTGGAGAATTAAAAACCACCAAGAGCAGAAATCTCCGCCTTGTCAGAGAGCTTTGCCTGCATGACCATTGTGTGAATGAGCCAAAATGTGTGCGGGCTGGAGATGCAGGGAGAGGGGGTGTGGCTCCTTCTGACTTGTCCAGAGCTCATTGACCTCCTGTGAATATCACTTGAGAAATCTGAAGGGTTTGGAACATATGCCATTTTCTGTTTTTATTTGCAAAGCCCAGTTGCTCTGAAACCTGGGCTCTTTCACTCTATTGCACTTAAAAACACTATTCGGGCTTATAAAATGCCTATGAGTTTTTTCTTTGATAACTGGGAGCTCCGGAAAGGTGGGCCAAAGTGTCTGCTTGATGTAGGGGTTTCTCCAGTTTCAATGCAATGTATTGAGAAGGTACTTGCTAAATGTGGGTTGAATAAAGGCTGAGCTGCTAGGATAAACTGGTTCAGGTTTGGAGGGGGGGCAACTTGCCCCATGCTATTGGCTTATGTTGCTGTTAATTACAGGCATAGTATTAAAACTGTTGAGTACCTGATAATGTCCCTTTAGTGCTTTTCTGCTATTTTTTTTTTTCATCATCATGGACCAAGATGGGGAGGTTGGTAGAGTAAACAGCTCGAAAGCGGAAAGCTCTGTTGACAAACTCTAGGTCTCCCATTTTCTAACTGTGTGACTCTGGACAAGTCAGGTCTCAAGCCTCAGTTTCTGTATCAGTAATGTGGCAGTAACACTTCTGCTTCACAGTATTGTCAAAATGGAATGAGATGATGCGTGCAAAGTGACTGGCCCATGGCAGGCACTCTAAAGATAAGGGTGGTTAATATAATGCATTTCCATTTTCTCATTCCTGGGTAAAATGGAAGTACGTTCCTTCTCGGTCGCATTTGTCAGAAATAACTTAATATGTGGATACTATCTAGACTCTAGGAAACACAAGAAGTGTAAATTCACCTGAGGTTCCAGGGGCTATGCCAGAGACTGGGGTGAAAGACATTAGTCAGCCACACCTACCACCTTCAAGGAGTTCAGAGATCAGTGGGTGAGTGAAATCTACAGCCAAATTATTGTAAGATGCTATAAACTAGGAATTTTGCTACTAACAACAGAATTTGAAAGAGAATTTGACAAAGAGAAATATTTTTTAAAAATAATTCTTTATTGTTGAAAGTATTACATATGTCCATGTCCCCTTTTTCCCCATTGACCCCCTC
>NW_005354874.1:353512-390566 GCF_000412655.1 Myotis brandtii
CCCTCTGAGATCCCCCTCTCTGTTCCATGCTTTGATGTCTCTGGATCCACTCCATTCATCAGTTTATTTTGTTACTTAGATTCCATGTATGAGCGAGATCATGTGATACTTGTCACTTAGGATGATATTCTCAGAGAAATATTTTGACTATTGACTTTGAATAAATGAGGTCAATCAACTCCCAGAACTCTGTCCCATGATGTTTTTTTGAGAGCTCTTGGCTTTCAAAATCAAATCCAGGTGCACTTCCAAGGTAAGTGAGCGGTCCCCTGGCTTTTCTCTGAGTAAGTTGAAAGTAAATGATGAAGCCACATATTATAGAACTTTTAACCTTAAGGTTTGCTATCTCTGCCAGCTAAAGAAATAAAGGCAAGGTCTAACTCCTCACGGTTGTTAAAATTGTGATTATTTTTAGATGGAGGCATCTCTAAATTATGCCATGTATCTAAACTGTTCCAGAACCTTCCCTCTACAAAATGAAAGAGATCTCCTGCTGAGGTTTGCACAGGTCTTTGTGGAGTCTCTTTGGGTTTGGGCATTTTGAAGGCAATGTATTTAGTATTCTTTCACATATTAATACTTTCTTCTTTCCTCCCCAACCTTTACTCCCATCCCTAACCCAAGATAGTCTCTTTTCTACTTTTATAAAATATGCATTATTAATGCTACAGCTGAGAGCACACGTCCGGGAAGATCCAACTATAAAGAAAATAATTAAGCGCTGGTCATCCTTTCTTGCCTGTCTCCAGTATGCCAAGCCCTCCTAATACAAATGACGCAGCTTGAATTGCACATGAGGGTATACAGGGACCTTCATAGAACAGTTTAGAAGGTGCAAAACAGGTAGACTCTTCATTTATGCAAAAGTTTCTCCAGGATATTTTGTTTTAGTTTTTGAGGCTTTTGGTATTCAAGTGAATCCTTTTAAAAAATAAAAGCATTCTGGAAAATGGTGCAATGGTCAGCAATTCTCACTTCAGCCAGAAATTGTTAAGGGAGAGTAAAAAGTAGAAAGATTTCAGGGCTTGGAGGTGGGAGAGAGGGACTAGAAAAGAATAGAAAGGGCCTTGACCGACAAACCTCAGCTATCCATTTCACTCCAGGCTGGCCAGCTGCACTTTCTTGGAGCCAGTGGTCCTTCAGGTGTGGTCAGCCTAGCAGCAGCCTCAATGGACACCACCTGGGAATTTCATAGAAATTCATAGAAATCTCAGGCGGCCCCAGAACTGCTGAATCAGAATCTGGGGGCAGGCTCCAGAAATCTGTTTCATCAGCCCCCAGTTTGAGAAGCACTGCTCTAATCACTGATTCAGACCCATTTCCTCAACATTTCTGCAGAACAAGCAACAGTATCTATACATATAAAAGGCTAATATGCTAAGTGTCCGACCGTCTGACCGGTTGCTATGATGTGCACTGGCCACAGGTGGCAGACGCTCAACACAGGAGCTGCTGAGCTGCAGTGACTTGGCAGCAGTGGTTCTCGGGTGACACACCCTGAAACCAGAGAGAAGGGAGCCTGATTCCTCACAGGGCCACATGATTCCACCTTCGGCCATGGGTTATGTTGTTGCTGGGGCACAGTCGGCCCCAAATCTGGTTTACTGCACACTTGCATTTGTGTTCCACACCCTGCATGACAGCAACTTTGCAGAGTGCCCTCTCGTACTCCGGGACCCCTCAGGGGATGTCGGAGAGCCGGTTTCGGCCTGATCCTCATAGGCCAGGCCGAGGGATCCCACCTGCCGGAGGGACCCCACTCACTTTGCAGATGCCAGGGAGGGACCGAAGGAGGTTGGCTCCAGGGCATGTCCAGCCCATCTCACCCAGTCCTGCCCTGCTGGCCACCTTCTAATTAATTTCCTTTCAATGTGCACAAATCCGTGCACTGGGTCACTAATGGTTTTATAAAATACTAGGGGCCCAGTACACAAATTAGTGCAACTTGAAAGGAACTGTGGGCTGCAAGGCTGTTGTAGGCACAGGGGTGGGTCTCGGTCCATCCTCTGCGCCCCCGCCCAGCCCCTCCCGCCATGGCCCTGGTCCTCTGTCTGCCAGCATTCCCCACTCCGCCACTGCCACTCCCATGCGCTGATGGTGCTGGCCCTGCTTGCACCTGCTGATGGCATTGAGCGATTGGAGCCGGCACCAGCAGCGGATGCGAGCGGGGGCCGGGGCAGGTGCCGTCAGCAGGTGTGAGTGGTGGCTGCTGCCTCGATTGCCCCTTAGGAGCAGGGGGAGGTGGCAAAGCCCTCTGGGGCGATCAGGGCTGGCAGCGCTGCTCGCACCCGCTCATGGCACAGAGCGATCAGGACCAGTGCTGGGCACCGGCAGCAGGTGTGCGTGGTGGTTCCGGTGCCAGTGTGAGCAGGGCTGGTGCTGGCAGTGGGTGCGAACGGTGGCTCCTGTACCAGCAGCAGGTGTAAGTGGGGCCAGCGCCGGCAGCAGGTGTGAGCACCGGGCGGGACGCGGTGCACGGGAGCAAAGAAATTTCAGTAACCACCAGAGGCTTGCCCCTTTGACAGTGACCGGCACCCACCTTGGTCTGGCGCCCCCTCTCACCTGCTTCACAATCCCACAGCGACCAACACCCACCATGTTCCACACACACCCCCTGGTGGCTAGTGAACATCATAGTGACCGGTTGTTTTGTTGTTCTTGTTGTTCAGTTGTTCTTTTTGTTCCACTGTTCAGTCTATTTGCATAGTAGCCTTTTACTATATAGGATTACACATACAGAGATTTTAGTTAGTATGTGCCCTATTTACTCAATGCACTTATAATGTTTGTGCTGAAAACTTACATTGGGAAATGATGCTAGTTCTCCCTCCTTGTGCTCCAGTGTTCCCAGTGTTACAGAAGAGCAACTCGTTAGACAAATATTATTAAGTAGAGGCCTGGTGCACAAAATTCATGCATGGGTGAAGTGCCTCAGGGTGGCCTGTGGAGATCGGGCCCTAGCTCACGCCCCCATCCTTACAGCCCTGCAGCCCCGTCTGGCACCCTGCCTTGGCCTGGCGTCGCTTGCTCGCCCCACCCCCTGCTGCTGCCACTGGTCACCTTCTACAGTATGACTGGTGGGGCGATCGGGGCCCCCACTTGCACCCGCCTTGGCCTGGTGCCACCTGCTCGCCGGCCCTGCCTCCCACTGCTGCCACTGGTCACCGTCACCATCCCACTGTGGTCCTGCTCTCGTCAGGGCCAATTGGGGCCGGCAGAGCCTCCACTGCCGCCCGCTGCCAGCACTACATCACTGCCATCCACCATGTTCTGCGCCACCTCCTGGTAGTCAGCACACATCACAGTGAGCGGTTGAACTCCTGGTCGGTGGAACTCCCGCTCGAGGGGACAATTTGCATATTAGGTTTTTACTATATGGGATAATAATTATGAATGATTCAGGACATAATTTTCCACAGCTCTCTTTGATCCAGAAGAAGTTGGCCATGATTCAAGAGAATCATTCAGGGTCTTAAACTCCTCACAGGTTTGCATATAGAACAGAATACCTGTCTGATAAGGAATATAGAATATAGAATATAGAATATAGAATATAGAACATAGAACATAGAACATAGAACATAGGGTACATAAAATGAGGAACAGCTATTGAATATCTGAGAATTTCATTTACTTTTTTTGCTACTAAGATAACAGAAGAGATTTACACACACACACACACACACACACACGCACACACACACACCATTCCCCTCTTTCTGGTGGTATATTCTGTTTGATGTGTTTTGGAATTGAATAAAGCAAACTGCACTTTTGAAAAATGCTTAGGGTAATGAAATTACTGGAGTGCATATCAGAACATGTGGACCCTTGTTCCCTTCTGTCCTGGTGACTCACTAGCGATGTTGTTATTGGTAGGGTCCCCTTTGCGTCTCCATTTGTTACTGCTGGGGGTGGAGCTCTTGGAGTGCCACAGGAATAAGAATTTCCTGAGGCCCCCATGGGAGGATGAGGTATCGTGGAAAGCTTTATTGAAGAAGTAATATTAAGGGAGTTCCCTTCCAAGGTTGCCTCTCCTCCTGTCTTTTCATGGAAAAAGTCCCATTTTGTCTTCAGCAGAGCTAAGATCAAATCCACTGCCCAGAGTTTTTGCTACATATTATAGTCCAGTCCAATCTAGCATCTGGCTGGGTTAGCTTGTGTTCCCAGTTGCAGTCCATTGTGTGTGGACTACTTAAGGCCACGTGCGATAGAGGTGCACAATGTGTGCGGGACAGGGAGCAAATGAGAAACAGAGCGCAAGTGGAGATAGAGAGAGAGAGAGAGAGAGAGAGAGAGAGAGAGAGAGAGAGAGAATTTTTTGTCTCTGGGGATTTTAACTGGGAGAGTTCTTCAGGGTTTTATGCGCTTGCAGTGGCTCCACCCTCTCTAGCCAATTATCTTTTTTTCCATGTTAGATAGATAGGCAAGCACCTCCCTAAGTCACCCCGACTTCACTGTGTATGTTCCATTTCTCCCTTGTTGGGCTCCTTCCCCTAGTGATTTGCAGGAATGGGCCAGTGGTTCCCTGTGGGGAGTGTGATACTGCAGCTTTCTGGTAAAGCTTCCCAGATGACCATGCTTATAATGTCTGACCTCCCCTGTACTTTCTTCCTATTATTAATAGTAATAGCTAGCTAATTACAGTGAAAACAATGTGACCCTGGATAAGTCAACCACTTCCTGTTCCTTTATGCCCACCTGTGTAAAATGGGGTTGTACTACTAATTCTCTACTTAGTAGGTTATTGTGAGGACAAAATGAGAAAATGTATACAAAAGTCATATGAATATGAAGTGTACTGAAAAAAATGGTAGCCTGGGCTATGTATCAGAAGTCCTATATGTACCCATGGCCACCCCTTCTGCTTCCTCTCAGTAGAAAAAAAATAGGCTGAGAGCCAGAAGGAATCATCTGAGGCCACACATGCTCCTGAGCTTTCCAGGAAAACCAGGAGAAAGGAGAGCTTAGGAACTAAGGCAGAGGTGGCTGGCTTCTTGTGGAGGTCCAGATTGAAGTTTGTATGTTTTATTGCTACCTGAAGAGGTCCATCCAGCAGAGGTGTTGGGAGAGGGGGTGCACTTACCACTTGGGGGCTGTGAGCTTGAAGGAACTCTGAGCTATGACCCTGTAAACCTAGAAGAGATGCACCAGTGATCTAGGCTAT
Source organism: Myotis brandtii (assembly GCF_000412655.1). Taxonomy (NCBI): domain Eukaryota; kingdom Metazoa; phylum Chordata; class Mammalia; order Chiroptera; family Vespertilionidae; genus Myotis; species Myotis brandtii. The sequence continues at coordinate 358,680 of NW_005354874.1, forward strand.
TACTGGACCTTGTATGGGGAAAAAATTAGCACATGCACCTGGAGAGGTCAGTACTGGACTGCTCATTAATAAGCAATTTAGATGAAAGGACTAAGGCTCTGTAATCTTATACCCAGCTAAGATATCATATGCCAGGGACAGCAACAGTCATCTATTTTTGGAGTTGTCAAGTTCCAGAGAGTAGTGTAGAGATAATGTATCTAGAAAATAAAACGATGAATCTCAAGGAAAATATACAAGAACACAGTCTAATAAATAACACTTGATTCACAGCATGGATCTCAAGATAGGTGAATGTATAAAGTACAGAAAGTTGAAACCGTCAATGGCCCCTGCTTTTATATATTTACTAGAGGCCCAGTGCATGAAATTCATGCATGGGTAGGGTCCCTAGGCCTTCCAGCTGCTGGCCAGGGCCTTCCTTCATTCCGCACCACCCCCTGGTGATCAGTGCATGTCATAGCGAGTGATAGAACGCCTGGTCTCCCGGTCTAACTCCCACGGGGACACTTTGCATATTAGCCTTTTATATATATAGGTAACTACAAGGAAAAGGAGAAGAATACAATACAAAAGAGCAAAAATAATTTGGACAAATAAACTAGATATTAGTTATTCATATAAATCAGCTGAATTCTCCTTTCAGAGTAAATAAGTTATCAAATTGTGCAAATCAAAAATAATCAACTACATCTGTTTAGAATTACCACACATAAAACCAAGTGTCAATAAAATATGGATAATAAAGGGTTTATCAAAAATATATCAGAAAATAAAATCAAAATAAAGCAAAGGTGAGAATATTAATGTCAGACAAAATAAACTACAAGGGCAAAACATTAAACAGGGAAAAGAATAATAATAATAGCAAAACTTTACTCAACTAAAAAAATACAATATTTGCTAAAATTGTGCATCTAACATCACAACTGCCAAATACAAAACAAAAAACACTCCAGAAATATAAGGAAAATTTGACAAAGTAGAATTATAATATAGCTGCTGATAAGTACCTTTCTGAAATTCAAATATCATATAAACAAGAAATAAGAATCAATATATTAAAGAATATAATCATTAAACTTAATTTAGTTAGGATATGGACACAACAAACAATGAATACAGACCCTTCTCTTTGTAAACAAGAAACAGAAAATATGCATTCTTTTCTATTTGATGGAGCAACTACTAGTATTGATCATGCATTTAGCCATAAAAAAATCTTAATAAAACATCCTAAATAGAAATTTCATAAACCATAGTCACTGATTAGATGCAATTAAGCTAGAAATTAATAATAAAAAAGCCAGGAAGAACATTAACTACATGGGCGTTAAAAGTATTCTTCTAAGTAATTACTGGATCAATAAGGAAATTAAACTGAAATTACACACCATTCAAAGTATTTAAAAAATACTGAAAGAAAGAAGACTGTACAAAAAATTCTGATATGTAGTTAAAGGTATATTGTGCATAAATATGTCTTCATTACTTTCATTATTTATAAAGGATGAGAAATAAGCAAACTTCATTTTCAAAGAAATTAGGAAGACAAATAAAGTGAGCAAAAAAATGAAGAAAGATGCAATTTTAAATGCTAAAAGAAAATAGAATTAGAAAAAAATAATAGCAAGAAAACATCTAACTAAAGCAATTTTACTGAAGAGATGAATAAGAGAAATTGATAAGCAGGATTGGTGACAAAGAGAAGGGTCTGTATTCATTGTTTGTAGTGTCCATATCCTAATATGTTACTACTAAATTAAGTTTAGTGATTATATTCTTCAATATGTTGAGTTATTTTTTGCTTATGTGATATTTAAATTTCAGAAAGGTACTTATCAGCAGCTGTATTATAATTGTACTTTGTCAAATTGGTGAAAAAAGGCAAAAGTGTACAATATGTTGCATAAGGAAGGAGAGAAACTGCAGGTCCATGAGAGATTTAAAAATTTATTGGAGAATAATATATATATAAGTATATTGCAACAAAGTTTACTACCTGGAAAATTATAATAAAATAAAATAGGACCAATAAGAATTGAAATATTTGGTTAGGCCAATAACCAGTAGATTGATGGTAAAACAATTAAATATATACTATTTTAAAAATCACCAGGTCCAGATAGTTTTATAGTCAAATTTGATATAACTTTTAAAGAGATGAAAATTTCCCTGTAATTTAAATGATTAGGGACTACAGGAAAATGATGGCAAGTTATACAATTCATTCTATTAAATTGATATAATCTTAATATTAATATCTGGTAAGGTTCATATAAAAACTAAAGCTCTGAATCAATTTACTCATGGAGATAGTGTTACCAGATAAAGGGGTTCATTCACCTGTGTGCATCAAAGCCCAATCAAACAGTAGTAAAGAATGTGTAGAGGTTTATTAATTGAAAAAATGGTTCCAAGCCCAGAGTCACAGGTAAGCTAGTGCTGAAAGACCTGGCTCCCTGATGGCGTCCGGGGGATGTGATATATAGGGGGAAATGACTAATCACTGTGGTTAAAGGAGTTGGAGTTGTCTGCACTACTGATTGGTTGGGGCCAAGGTAAGGAGTAGTTGATCCTTGCATGAGATCCTGAGATCAGCCATGGCATTGTTCTGCCTGCTTTTGGGAGGGTGTTATCCTTGGTAGGTTCCTTCAGCTTTCACAGGGCTGGGGCTGAAACACAACTGAAGTAAGGGTGTTATCTGCAGGCTGACTGAAACTCTGTTTCTATGATCAAGGACCTGAGGCTTTGTTCTTAAGACAGTTTGATACTGACCAGAATCTGATGTCCTAGGGCTTAATGATTAGGGAAAGTGGTTGATGGATAGAAGGGAGAAAGGGTCATGTCAAAGAAATTGAGTCTCTGAACAGTTACAGTAGATTCAGGTTTTCTGAAGTAAAGTGTACAAAGAGATTTCAGTTAAATAGAAGAATAAGAAGGCTGTTTCTAAATGGTATGAATCCAGAGAATTCTAAGAGATTTCAAATTTTGAAATTTGTCAACCAGTTCTTTACTTCGATAAATTAAAGAGAGGGAAAGCCATATGATGACGCCATTAGATATTGAAGGAATACTTTATAAAATTCAGTATCTATTCCTCTTAAAAATTCTAAATAAAATTTGAATACAAAGTAATAATTAGTCATGATAAAGACTATTTATTTAATAGAAAACACAAAAATAAATGGTAAAACCCTGAAGTTAAATACATTAAAATATGGGAAATTAAGGATAAATTCTTCTCTATTAAAATTGAACAATATTTCACAAGTGCTAATTTATGCAATAAAACTACTAAAGGGAATAATCCACATAAATACAACACAGAAAGAGACTAAATTATTCTATTCTTACAAAATGTAAGAAACCACACTAAAACAACTATTGATATCTCTAAGAGAACATGGAATTTGGAGGTTATAGGGATTTGATAAATATACAAAATTAATAGCCTTTCACTATAACTTAAATATCATTAGAAATAGGAAGAAATTATTACTCATAGTGGTAACAAAAGAGAAAATATTTAGAAATAGGTAAAATGAGAAAGATATAGGTCTGAACTAAAATAAACTATAAAATCTTACTTAAGGATGTAAAACAAGAGGAAAATAAATGAGAAAATATGTTCTCCTGGATGGAAAGATGAATATCATAAAAATGTCGATTTATCCCAATTTAACATATAAATTTAATGCAATTCCAATTTCAGTTGGACCTGTTCAAAGTAATTACATTCCATTATAAGACTAAATGTTTAAGAAAGCTGAGAAAATATTGAAAAATAGTAATAATTAGGGACTTGACTTAGCATTTATTAGAAATGAAGCCTGGCCAGTTTTCTCAGTGGTTAGAGCACTGGCTAGTGAACTGAAGAATCACAGGTTTGATTCCTGTCAAGGGCACGCACCTCAGTTGTGGGTACGATCCCGGTTCCCAGTAGGGATGCATTTTGGAGGCAACCTAACGATGTTTCTCTCTCTCCCCCCTCATCCCTCCCTCCCCCTATGACTAAAGAACAATGAAAAAAATATCCTTGGGTGAGGATTAGAAAAGAAAAAAATGAAAAAAGTTTCTGTGCTCATTTCCTATTAGTTCTGTATGTAGCAAATCACTACAAACTTGGTGGCTTAAAACCACAGAAATATCTCTCTCACAATTCTGGAAGCCACTCGCAATTCAGATGACACTCTGAAATCAAGGTGTCATCAGGTGGCTGCCCCCCCGGAGGCTCTGGGGAGAATCTGTGCCTTACCTCTTCCAGCTTCTGGTGGCTGCCAGTATTCTTTGACCTGTGGCTGTGATACAGTTGTCATTATCCTAGTTATTAATAACAGGAAAGGAGCAAAAGGGAGGCCAGCCATTATAGGCATGCCATTTGGGCAGCTTCACCAGGAAGCTAAAGCTTTACACTCCCCAGGGGGCCACTGGTCTATTCATCACAGATTACTGTGGGAAGGGACTAGACTGGGGAGAGAGTAGACACAGTCCCAGTAAAGTTGGGGAGATGTCAGAAGCTACTTGTCTGTCAGTCACACAAGGGAACAGGTCATTGGCCAGAATTGGTGTGGCCACCGCAAGGGTGTGAAATTTGCTATATTTAATCCCCTAACCAAAGGAACTCACTCTCTTGGTGCTCTTGGCTCTCTTGGGACTCTTGTTGTAGATGTGTTGTTCTCTTGGCTCCCCAGTATTCACCCACATGGCCCAGGGCCAGCGGACCCCCATACAATGGACTAATGGACTATAATTAGCCTAATGCCGAACCAGACCCAGCTGCAACATGGAATGGAAGCTCTGGACGCTGGCTTTGCTTTTAGCTTACTGAAACATCCTCAGCTACACATCTTCTATGACTGGAATGCGACTTTGGGAACCCAGGGATGTAATTCCACGAAAACAGAAATCACTCATCCTCCTGTGCGAGTCTCAGAAAAGTCGGTTTTTCAATAAATCATAAGGACCCATCCCCAGCATCCAGTAAAGAAAGGGACATTCCACTCCTGTCTGTACCTCTGGTCACAGTGCCTCCTCTTCTTCAGTCTTTGTAATTTCCTTCTCTGGCTTCTCTATAAGGACACCTGTGATGGCATGTAGGGTCTACCCTGACAATCCAAGATAATCTCCTCTTTCCCAAGTTCTTACCTGACTCATATTTGCAAAGATTGTTTTTCCAAAAAAAGGTAACATTTATAAGTTCCAGTGGTTAAGGTATGTGGTTATTTCTTGGAAGGCCATTCTTCAATCTACCATTGCCACTATAATTGAAACCTATTGCTAGTAGAACAGGCAAATAGATGAATAGAGAGAATAATCAAGAAGTAGAGCCATGTACGAATGGGAACTAGATATATAGCAAAGGCGGAATTTTAATTTACTAGGGAAAGATGTTTTATATGATAATTGGTTATAGGCAGAAGAAAAATAACTAGATTCATATCTCATTACCATACAAAAATTAGCCAGAAGTTTATCAAATATACAAATGTGAAGAAGAAAGATCAGTAGAAATATCTATATAACTTTGGCCAGTAAGAGACAGACATATGTCACTATAAAAATAAAAGATTTTAAATGTCTTTCAAAAGGTCAAGAGCCTAAAGTTAAACAATTAGAGTGTATACATCTTTCTATTTTTATGTTACAATGTGTACTATAATATATGTGAAAGACCAGTCGGGAGCTGAAAACCAGCTATTATAGGCTTTATTAGGAGAAAGACCTGCTGGGTTGTCTCACAAGGGGAGAGCAGCAACCCATACAGAAGTGAGCACACCTTTTGAGGGGTGGAATGGGGGCTTAGGGTACTCGACTCAAGATGATTGGTGGATTAATGTATGGTCCATATAAGGCACATAGTTAGGCACTCAGGTACTAGGGACAAGGGCTTAGGGCTGTGGTCGGCAAACCATGGCTCGTGAGCCACATGCGGCTCTTTGGCCCTTCGAGTGTGGCTCTTCCACAAAATACCACGTGCGGGCACACACATACAGTGCTACTGAAACTTCGTGGCCCATGCGCAGAAGTTCGTATTTTGTGGAAGAGCCGCAGTTTGCCGACCACTAGTTAGGGTAGTATTTGGGTGCTGATTGGTGGTTCAATGGATAGTCCACATAAGGTACATGGTTAGGCACTCAGGTATTTCTGGGCTGCAGGTTACAACATACTCCGCCCACCAGTTGGGGGAAGGGAGGATCTATCAATATGTAATAAAAATAAAATGAATAACAATAAAGGACATAAATATTACCAGTATTTTGGAGTCACTTTGACATGGATTATAGTCTCAGCTACCACAGTTACTTAATATTTCTGAACCTTGCTTTCTTCATCTGTGAAAGGGGTGTAACATCTACCTCTGTAGGTTGAGGTAATTATATGTTCAGAATTTTTATATTGAGGAGTTATGGGTACAGCAAACTGGAGAAACAAGGGGTGGGGAAAAAGGCTAGGTTATGTATCTTAAGGTTGATTTGAAGAGAAATTTACATACAATTAAGAAGCCTAGGAGTGTGTGTGTTCACACTGAGAATGAGGATGTCAGAGATTAAGGATGGGCCCAAAGCTGCACCTCCACCTCCAACATTTCTTATAGCCACATTGTGATTGGGGCTCAAAATAATGTTAGTTATTTCTATTTTCAGCTGACATGGTGATTAGAACACTTTTTCAAAATGATCATTTCTACCTTTATCCTTTATCCTTTGTAAAGTCTTGAACATTTGTTCCTTTACATTTTTTGTTTCTAGGTTCTGGACTTATCTTGCTGAAAGAAAGGTATTTTTAAAATTCTACCAGTAAGGCTATTTAAAAATGTGAGTTCTTAAAGAATTTAGGTTAAGGTGACTTTGAATCACAAAAACCACAATTTCCCAAATCAATATTAATAATTTAGGACACATTCAAGTCTAGAAGATAATCACAGCCCTTTTTTATTTTTATACAATTACCATGACTTACTTGAATTAGCATCACTGTTAGAGAACAGAACTGAAGAGTTGAGAATTCTTTAGTTTATTTTAGAAAAGATGGAACCAAAACCAAGGGAAGATCAAGTTGACTTAGCAATGTCATACACTTCACTGTTGCTGAGTGGGGACAATACCTACACCTCCTAACTCCTAGTCCAGTTTCCTTCCCACAAGCATGGCCAGGCCTGAAAACTGAGAATTGGGTTTCCTCCAGAATGCCAAAAGAGCAAGTTGACTTAGCAATGTCATATACTTGACTTGCTGAGTGGGGACAATAGCTACACCTCCTAACTCCCAGTCCAGTTTCCTTCCCACAAGCATGGCCTGGCCTGAAAACTGAGAATTGGGTTTCCTCCAGAATGCCTGAAGGCCTATTGTTCTTGTCTCTTGGGGCCTTGAATAGTTATTGTTTTCTTCTTTGAAGACATAGAAAGTTCTAGAACCCCATTATCCACCCTACTGTGATTCTTTCCAGTATGAATACCACAGGCATCACAAAAGGTTTCAAACACTTTTACCAGTACTGATGAAGGGTCTTAGAGAGGAATCCACTGACTACACTGACGTATTAAATGGGCATGTGGAGCTCATAGGCTGGCTAACAGGGAGAGGAAGGGAAGAAAATATCCTAACAGAGGTTTGGTATTTAAAGATTACTCTGAGAGACATGGGGCAAACAACTGACTTTATGCTGGCATGCCACACACTTGTTCCTAAGTAGGGTTAACACTATGGGGATTTATTTTTTCACACATACTGGTAGGTGAGGGAAAATAATTTCCCCAATCTTTATGAACTTAATATCAAACCACCAGAGAGTTCCTCGTGGTTTGTAATTAGAATGTCAATCCAGACTTCTCCTTTTTGGTCTATCACAGAAGCAGTTTATACTCCTTAGAGGTCAGTGGGGAAGTCTTCTTTTTACTTCTCCTGAATCACAGAGAGCTTTTATAAAGATCTGGGCTGCTATCATGTTTATGGCTAAGCTTGGATTCCCCCAGAAGCAGACATGAGACTAGGATTGGGGTGCAAATAAAGTAGATTTGTTGTGATTGCAGGAAGTACCTACTGAGAGTGAAGAATTGAGACAGGGAAAGGAAGGAAGCCCAGTTAGTATTTATTAATGACAGGTTCACTATGCACAACCATGGAACAATACCACAGGGAATCTCTAGGGGACTGTTGAACACAGCTAAGTGGTGAGAAATTAGAGTAATTATCCACCAACTCCCATCCTCAATGGCTGAGTCCAGTTTCTCAGGCATTAAACTCTCCAGCCCTTTGTGGTGGGGCAGGGAGAAAGCCCTCAGACAAGGAGCTGACAGCTGCTTGCGGCAGGTCACCATTACTGGGGCACCAACACCATCTGCCAGAATGACCTTCTAGAAAGATAGTTGACATCTTAATTTTCAACAACCTTATTTCATAAATAGGTTAGGGCTTCTTACTTGAACCCATAAAGATAATTTAGCCTATATTCTTAAGCAAAGTGTATATAATAAATTCATTCATTATTAGAATTCTGTTTTTAGTTCTAAAGTGAAGGGAAAGAATATTTTTAATTAAGATTCTAAATCTTTTTTGCTATTACCTGAAAATATGGAAAGTGGTTGGGTCCTGACCAAGAAGTTAGAGACCCATGCAGTTCACTCCAATTAGGACATTTTAAGCCTATATTATCTCATTGGCAGGAAATGAGGCTCCCACAAACATTCTCTTTCAAACTGAGGAGCGATTAGAGTGGACAAAGACATACAAATTAAAATATTCAGTGTATTTGCATAAGGATTAAAAATCACCATATTTATCCTGTTCACAAAATATGGTTGATGGGGACTTACATGCTCCCTAGGGTATGTGCTTCTCTAGATTTTCTCTATTGCTGTCCTCTGTGCTTTTTACCTTTCCAGAAGCAACACCTAAGAACCAAGGCATTAAAACCAATCCTGTTTTGCCTTGTGGGAGAATATTCTCTGCCAATGACAATACTCAAAAAATAGGTAGATAGATAGATAGATAGATAGATATACACACACACTGGCTGGGGCAAAATTAGGTTAACAATTATGAGTGTGCGAAACACAGAGTTTATTCTTGTATTATTATTTATTAATTATTGTATTATTTCAATTCAAACAACTATAAACCTGTTTTTGCCTCACTGTGTGTGTGTGTGTGTGTGTGTGTGTGTGTGTGTATTTTTTTAATTGGGATTTTCTTTAAATCTGGACTTCTCTTACATAATAAAGGCTGGCACCATAGCACGCTTGCTGCGTTGTCACCTGAGGCTTGTCTTATTGCCAGCAGGTCTCAACTTCTACTTTTCTGACTAAGATATAAGGGTGGAAATGTTATTTATAGGTAATTACAAAGTCATCTTGCTCTATTTGATTTATCGGAGAAATTTCAATCAAAGTTTAGCGCTCATCCCAAGCAGACAACTATGCTGATAGTGTTTAATGATTTATTGACTGCTGTCAACTCCAGCTCTTTCTCTCTTTCGGTTTTTAGCTGTGGATTTGGGGGGGTGTTTCAGAAGCACTCCAGGCTCTGGAGAGATTTGGTAGGCCCTGAAATGCAGCCCACACACAAATCCTCTCCTCTTCCCTGCAGTTGATTTCATTAGGTGGGTTTTCTGCTAGTGTTCACAGATAGAAAGGCCTCAGGTACCACCCACAGTTCTCTCGGGTCCAGAATTTTAGAATCTACTGCCAAGATGTTGAGATGCTAGCTTAAGTGGAGGTGACAGGGACACTCAGAGGACTGGGTTAATGAGGAACTTATTTAACAACACAAAGTTGAGTTTACACTAAGTGTATAAAATCCCATTTGGGTCATAGAATATATTTTCCAGATATGCCAACGTTCTATTTTTAAGTAAATTTTTCTTATAATTGAGGTGTAGTTTACAAAGAATGTAATGGATATGTATTAAGTGCATGGATCAATAAGGGTAACATATATCCCAATCAAGCTATGGAACATTTTCATCTCCCCAGAAAAGCCCTCCACTTCCTCCTGTTTCCAGTCAGCTCCTCTGGTCCTCAATCACTCTTGTTTTCTATTACTGTAGAAGTTTGCTTGTTCTTGAGTTTTATATAAATAGAATCATTTAGGGTGTGCTTTTGGTTTTTAGTTTCTTTCACCAGTATTGTTTGTTTTTTTAAGATTCATCTGTGTAGTTGCATATATTAAATTTGTTTCTTTTTACTGCAGAATAGTATTCTATTGTATGAATATATAAAAATTTCTTTCTCAGATCTCCTGTTGATGGATGTTTGGATTGCTTCCAAGTTTCAGCTAGTATGAAAAAAGCTGCTATAAATATTCTTGTATAAGACTTTTGTGGGCATATTTTTATTTCTCTTGGATAAAACCTAAGAGTATCCCTGGCTGGTGTGGCTCAGTTGGTTGCATGTCATCCTGTGCACCAAAAGATCGCTGGTTTGAATCCCAGTCAGGGCACATGCCCAGGTTTCTCGTTTGATCTCTGGTTGGGTGTGTGTGGGAGGCAACCCATCAATGTTTCTCTCTCACATCAATGTTTCTCTCTCTCTCCCTCCTCTTTCTCTTTCTCTCTCCCTCCCTGTCTCTCTGAATATCAATACAAACATATTTTAAAAACAACAACAACAACAAAACCTAAGAGTAAAATTGCTGAATCACAGGAAAGGTTCATGTGTAAATTCACTTTATTTCTATGGTTTAGAAATATTTGTTTAAGTCTGCATGATGAAATGTAAACGATTTCCATAGAGCACTCCTAAAATTTAGAGTGAAGTTTTACCTATATAGAGTATTCCAACCATTTCTACCTATGTACAACAAAGGTGTACTTTGCTTTGTTGGCATGTGAGGGTGTGACCTGAATGCCATTTTGAGGAGTATATTCATGTGGGCTGTCCCCCAAAATACCTTCTTGATCAAGAAAAGGGCCCTAAAACGTCAATTAATGCTTATTGTGCTTTAAGAAACGATTACTGTGATCACCCACAAATCATGTGTATGAAGGGATGAAGGTTAGAGACCTAAATGAAAAAGGAAAATGCAAAGTCCTTTTGGAGGAGCAACTGAGAACGGAGCACATTAGAGAAGATGGTGATAAGGTTTGAACAATTGTATAAATTGCTCACTTATACAACTCAGTTTATTGTACTCTAGTTTCTCTGCAGTGATCTATAGAAGTAGGTAAGCCTCCCAATGGGGTGGAGGTGGGTGTCTTCTGGAGAAACCATAGTCCATTCCGGGGACTGGAAAGACGTTCTGTGGGACAAGTAGATTGCAACAGAAAGGGACTGGACATGGAAACCAGTCTGTGTGACCGTAGGAATTCATGGCCGACAGGCTGATGGTGGGCTGCTCTCCTCAGCTCCTGGAGGCTCTGACTAGAACCCATATTGTAAAACCTTCATCTGTTACTGTGAATAGACCTGCTTCTTGCATTGTGCTGGTCTAGTTAGTCTGTGCAGCCATATCTCTCCCTATTATGTTATTGTGTGACCTTGTCCACATGGCATTGGGTATTGGCAGGTTCCGTTGGGCAGTTTTGCTTGGTGCATGCAATGCTGGAGTTTTCTGCTGTTGTCCAAGCAAAGGTGATGTAACTCCTTAATTAAATGATTAGCTTTCTTTTGGGGCTCCCTTTCAGCCTATGAATTTCCTGCATAATGATTGTCTAATGTGATGATGTGGGAATTTTATTGTTAGGCCTGAGCTCTTGTTGGCAGTGCAACAGGATCCAGAAGCCTGGAGAGCATCTCCAGTACAGCCACCTTGTGTCCCATTGTCAACCTCTCCTTTCACCCAGCTCTCCCATTCAAACTTTATATCACTTAAGAATTCAGCCTTATAGGAATATTTGGAGAGATTCATTAAGGTTTTATATATTTGGAATCTCAAGGGCTATCACTCCCCACTCTCGGGACTGCCAGATTGCTGTTATCAATTGCAGGTTCCTCAAAGGATGTCTGCATGTTCTGAAAAAGCATTAGACAGCAATACTCCCTCCCTTCCAATTTTTAAAAGTTCCATATTGGATTCTAAGCCTTTTCAACATTAAAAACAAACAAACAAAAAACCCAACAGGAACCAGACTGAATATATTTGCTCGATCTTTTGTCACCATATGTCCCCAGTCACCTGGTGAGAATGGAAGCAGCAGGCAATTTAATTCGTTCACAGTATAATCTTGGGTCCCTTTGAGTAAGAGCTTTTAGCTGCTCTGGCCCCTAATTGTGGAATTTACTACCAATATCTAGTCACAGTGCCCTGCTTATCTCCGCTTGGATAAACTAAAGCTTTCTGAAGTTCCTGTGGTGTTTGAAACCCTCAGGTGAGGGCGGGGGGTGTCTGAGACAGGCAGGGGAACATGTTTATTGCTCGGTGCACAGGTTTTCCCTGGAAAAAGGCACACAAATCTTTCCCTTGTTACTCTTATTTCTGTTTCAGGATCTGTATAAGGAAAATAAGAGCAACGAGGATCAAATCAAGGGAAACATTCAAGGAGAGGGAGGGAGAAGTACAAGAGGAAAACACTAGGGCAAAGCAAAGATCTTAGAAGTGCCAAGGAGGGAATGAATCAACCCATTTTCTCCTGCCCTTTCCCCCACTTCTTTGTAACTGCAGTGAATTTAGTGGCTTTCTTAATTCAATGACGCTCACATATATCAAGGGCCGTTTCTTTTGCTGAAATATTTATTTGCTTTGAGTTGGATTGTGTGAAACATAAACCATAGACTTGGTAGCTGACACATGTTACATTCCCTTGCTTTGCTGGAAGGCTTTGCCCAGGGAATCAAGACCCCAGGGAGGGAGTGGAGCCCTGTGAACACCCGGCTCACCCCCACAGCTGAGGCAGCCGTACCCCAGAGTCCAGCAGCAGCAAACACAAGATCACCTTCAACCATCTCACCTTCAGTCTCTGCAATGTGTTCTGCGACCCAGCCCTCATCTTTCCTTTGTTACTTAATCCTTTAATTTATTAACTGTAAGTCAGAGAGAACATATTTACAAGAATTCTGGTAAAAGCAAAGTGGTGGAAAGAGTGAACAGATTTATGAATCTGATTTCATTATCAGCTTCCCAGGGGAGCTGGAGATCCTTTCCCACTGCTACACATGAGTCTATGTAAAGACCCGCTTGAAATAGATGTCATAAGCGAGGGTGCAAGGAATTTTGTGAATCCTGAGGCTCCCAGTGACTTGTGTTAGGGACATAAAATGACATGAAGAGTAAAGATTTCAGCTTTTAAGGAGATGGAAAGAAATGAGTGATGCCACTTACACACACATACAGACACACAAACATACTAGTACACACACACACACATACAATTTGAGTTCAATAAGTTAATAGCTACTGTCTTTTTACAGTGAGAAGAGGTGTTATTCTGGAGGCCAAGCAGATACGTGGATTCTGAGGGTCTCTACTCAGCCTCTTGTGGAATCTGTTTATTTTTATGAGCTTTTGGAATAAAGAGCAGCATCTCTTCTGCCAGCTGAGCTTGGAGCCCTCTTGCCCCTATTACAATGTGTGAAGAAAATCTAACACTAGAGCTCTCCACTTCGCACAGAGAACCACAACACATCTAGAATGAAGGCGTTTCCTTGCTTATAATTAAATTCAGAAAAGAATGATTTTCATGCTGAGAAAATTTAACCCTCCACCTCTATTAGGTATCAGTGTCTTTAGAAAGTGAGATGGCAAGATAGGAAAACATCTGAGAAACGGTCCTACTTGGAGGATGGAATGGTCACAGAAGCAGGAAGTGGTTTGGGCCATCAAGGTTTACATCAGGGGAACTGAGTCAAAGTGAGTCAGGATCACAGAGAGTGAGAGCAGGGATGAATCACAGGACTGTAGTCTGGACTAGAGGTAGAATTTGAGTTTCTTAACTACTCAGCAACCTCTCAGAGAATGGATGATGTTACCATTTTGCTCTCTGATACCATTTTAGCCAGAGTCCAGCATATAGTCAATGCTCAATAAATCTTTATTAATTGAATGAACAAATAAATGAATGGAGTAGAAGCTGGAGGAGCTAGGAAATATATCTAGATATGTTCTGTGGAGCCAGGGAATAAGACAGAGATACTATTGATAGAGCAGGGACATTGTACCACTGCTGGCCCTAGGCAAGGCAAGACTGTCCTTTTGGAACAAGATATGGGTTATAATCTAATGTGCTGAGATTCTGGGTATATATATATCCAAAAGAATTAAAATCAGGAACTTAAAGAGATATCTACATCCCCATGTTCATTGCAGCATTATTCATAAGAGCCAAGATGTGAAAACAACATAAGTGTCCACTGATGGGTGAATGGACAAAGAAAATGTGGTATATACAAAGAGTGGAATATTATTCAGCCTTTAAAAAGAAGAAAATCCTGCCACATGCAATAACATGGATGAACCTGGAGGACATTATGCTAAGTGAAATAAGCCAGTCACAGAAGGACAAATACTTCAAGATTCAATATACATGAGGTATATAAAATATTCAAACTCATAGAAATGGAGAATAGAATGGTAGTTTCCTGGAGCTGGGCCTGGGAGTTGGGTGGGGGAGGGTGTGTTTAAAGGGTATAAATTTCAGTTGTACAAGATGAGTAAAATTCTTGATATCTGCTGTGCAACATAGTGAAATGCAGAAGCCAAACTGAAGCATGTGTTTTCTCTCCTGGGCAAGATGCAAAGGTGATTTCTTTCCCAGGTCCTTGTCCAGGTGGATTCAAAGAATGAAGCCATGGACAAAAGGTGGTATATGAAAAGGTGGAAATTTATTGGAAACTAGAGGTCCGGTGCATGAAAATTGTGCACTGTGGGGGGGTGGGTGGTCACTCAGCACAGATTGCAAGAGGGCGCAGGCTAGGCCGAGGGACCCCACTGGTGCACAATTGGGGCCGGGGAAGGACACGGGAGAAACGGTAGCTCACTAAGCTCTTTTTTCCTAAGGTTTATAAAGGCTGCAGTTCTTTGTGTCCTAATATTCCCTTCTGATTGGTCACTATAGCAGCTTCAAAGCTCAAACCCCACGTGGGGTCCCTCTCTTCTTCTCCCCCCTTCAGTGGTAGAATTCTCTATCCCCTGTGAAAATCTGTTTTCCCTTTTTCTCCCTTTTATTTCTCTACTCTCTGTGGCTTTCCCCTTATCTTCTATGAATGGTGTCTTCCTCTGCCCTTATCCTGTGGTGCCTTTTGTTCTTTGTGAATGTATGCCTTTTGCCAGCTCCAAGTCCCCAACCAACTCTGCCTCCCTCCCCCATAGACCCCCTAATTTCTAAAACTCCCTAAACATGCTTATTTGACCCCTAAAAACTCCTTTCAATAGTCCCTGTAATTTATAATACTGTATTGTGCACTTAAAAATTTGCTAAGAGCTCATGTTAAGTCTTCTTACCACAATGAAAAAAAATTAGCTTCAAGGCTGGCTTCACATTGAATGGCCTATCTTCAGGTCTGTGGCCTTTTCATTCCTGCTGATTTGACACAGGGCTGTTTGGTAGGAATTAGTAATCTTCTTACCACAATGAAAAAAAAAATAGCTTCAAGGCTGGCTTCACATTGAATGGCCCATCTTCAGGTCTGTGGCCTTTTCATTCTTGCTGATTTGACACAGGGCTGTTTGGTAGGAATTAGTAGGCAGGTGCAAAAGGCTCAGCTAAACAAATCTGAAAGGTGTAGGAGTCAGTTTTCCTTGATTCAACAAGGCTCTGGGAAAATTCACATTTCAGGGCCATGTTAAGGGTGTAGACAAGAAAGGAGATTTTGTGTTGCTATTTGTGCCTCCTAATCTTAAGTGATGTGTGTTGTGACAATATGTGTATGTGTGTTTGTGTAGGTCTGTTAAGAGAATTCTGGTAGAGAGAGAGAGTACACAGAAGTAGGGATTAGAGAAACACACCACACATGAAAATCCACAGAGGTATGGAGAGACAGTGAGATAAAGAGATACAAGATTATATAGACACAGAAGAAAACAAGAAAAACAAAGTATAGAAAGAGTCAGAGATAGGCCTATTGAACCCCCCTCTCCCCAATTAATCATGATGGCTGGCATGAGTGAGGATAGAGCAGTTCGTATTTTAATAACTAAAATTCCAGGGGTCTACTTATGTTAGATTTTAGAAAGTTCAGAGAAGTTGATATTTTAAAAAGAAGCAAAAACTCACCCTCAAAAAATAGAAAAAAATCACACTTGCTCTCCTAATAAAAGAGTCCTGTCATGACAAAACAACAAAGCTGCTATTCAGAAGCACAGAAAGTACCTCAAGATGGATCCCAGGCTCCAAGAATGTGAGCTGGGTCCAGGTGACAGGCCTGACAGGCAAGCCATCGGCTGGATATTTTGGGTAGGAGCTCTTTGCTGAGATTCTATGTATAACCCCATATATCTATAGTCATGTAGCTACCTGACACTGTGATGACTGCAAAAATATTTATGGATCCAAACACGAGTAAGAAGATGTCCTTTTCATTGCTCTTACTCCTACCAGGTGAGTTCCAGGCCAGTTTTCTTCCTGGCACCTCTTCTCCACCTCTCACAAAAACAGAAATAATTATAAATTATACTGCAGGCTAGTCGATAGGAAGTGTTCCAAGCTCAGGCTTTAATTCATCTTGGGTGATAGTTCATCTCACACAGCTCCACCACAGAATAACTTATTTTAATTGGTCATCATTCGTGAACTGGAGCATGGTCTCCTTTAGAAATGACACTGCCACTTTATTGTAACTGTATTTCTCTGGCTCATGGGTATCTAACTGAAGGGAGTAGATCAATTTTTCATAAATCATGAAAGTATGAGGAAAAATAAAATGGATTTCTTTCCACAGCCTTTGCTAGCTCTTCACATAATGCCAAAAAAAAAAAAAAAGAAAGAAAATACTTTCACATTTAGTGACCATCCAGCTCTACCAGGAATTCCTCCAAAAGAAGATGGCCTCAGGAGCCAAAGCCAGAGAGATAATTGTCACAACCTGAGTATTGGATGGGGAATAAGATGATCCACTCTCCAACCTTCCTTGGCCATTTGTTCACTTGGCTCTTTGCAATCAAGACTGCTGTAGCCATATGATAGCAATTGTTTTCTCCCATAGAGCAGTGGTTCTCAACCTTCCTAATGCCGCGACCCTTTAATACAGTTCCTCATGTTGTGGTGACCCCCCAACCATAAAATTATTTTCGTTGCTACTTCATAACTGTAATTTTGCTACTGTTATGAATCGTAATGTAAATATCTGATATGCAGGATGTATTTTCATTGTTACAAATTGAACATAATTAAAGCATAGTGATTAATCACAAAAACAATATGTAATTATATATGTGTTATCCCATGGTCTTAGGTGACCCCTGTGAAAGGGTCGTTCGACCCCAAAAGGGGTCGCGACCCACAGGTTGAGAACCGCTGCCATAGAGTCTTTGGTCTTTACTAGAGACAGTTGTTCATGGGAACTGAGATGATCACATATGTAATGGCATTAGGACTCCTAAATCCTTCAAATGCAGGAAGGTAGCAAAGATATGCCTGAGTGTGGGTGGCTGGACGAAGAGGCACAGAAGTCCCTATGTGGGCAGAAGAACCTGCCATGAACCTAGGTATCATTTTCTTTGTCTCCTTTTAACCAAATCCCTTTTCTGAAGGGGTTGGGAGGGAATGGAAGGATGGTACACCCCTTCTGTTGTCAAGAATTGCCATCTTAATAAGATCTCAGTGGGCAGATTAATTTAAATAGGGGCCATGGAATGATGTTAATTCCACCCCCATTCACTGGGTGCCCCATGGTAGGTGAGGCCTGACTGTGGGTGGCCCTCTGATGCTCTTTTTCTGAGGTGTCTATACAAATAGCTCTGCAGCACTGATTTAAAACCCACACCTTCTCCGTGTGGGAGGCAGCCACTTATGGTTCCACTAAAACATTTTAGTTATATGCTTCTAGATTATAGAAGTCCCATGGGTAGTTAAGGAGATTTTTTTTTTCAACTGGAGAATATTGTTGTTGTTGTTTTAAAAAAGGGAGGCATACAGGTACTATGCGGGTTTAGATATGTGTGCAAATGGTTTCTATCTTACCCAGAATCTAAATGATAAACATTTAAAAGATAAATTTAAACAATGCTCAAGAACTGTGAAGTGTCTAGTCACACACATGGTTTAGAAAAATGAGTGTTCATGCATTCAGTGTATTTGGAAGTTTTGAATCATTTCTTAGAGGCACTCAGGCTCCTCTTTCCTTTCCTACAGTTTTTCTGAGTAATTGAATGTCCCCACTTTCTCCCTTGTAAATACCAGGTTCTCACTACATCAGCCCTTCATACATTAGGAAATAAAAGGAAGCCACCATGTAAGTCTAAGGTTGGTGTTGAAACCTGTTGTGTTCTGGGACACTGTTACATATGTTTGCCACATATATGTATTTTGGGGATTTTAGATCAATATAAGTATGACATAGTGTGGCTGTCATCCGTGAATGTTCAAGAATAACCATCCTTATATAAAACTGATATACTTGCTTTGAAAACATTTTAGTAGGGACAATTTTCTTAAGAAGTATTGACTAGGAAATATTTTTACATGAGCCATTTCATCAATATATTTCAAGTATACTTACTTTTCCCACTTTATTTCTAATAAATGGTACAGTTTAGTAATAGGTAATTGATTCGCTGAAGCATATAAGGATGGGGGGCTCTTAATTCTAGTTTTGTAAAGAGTTGTTTGGTTATTTGCCGGGGTCTCCCAATCCTAGAACTGGTAGTTTAGTATTCTGGCATCATTTGTTTGGTGAGCTTCCCTGCAAGCATACCTATGGCTACATCTGCAAGTAAAGTGAATTTGAGTCCATTTTAATATACATTTATTTATTTCAGAGAGGAAGGGAGAGGGAGAGAGAGATAGAAACATCAATGCTGAGGGAGAATCATTGATCGGCTGCCTCCTGCACACCCCCTACTGGGGATTGAGCCCGCAACCCAGGCATATGACCTTGACTGGAATCGAACTCAGGATCCTTCAGTCCAAAGGCCGACCCTCTATCCACTGAGCCAAAGGAGCTAGGGCGAATTTGAGTCAATTTTGCTGTGTCTGTATTCCAGTGTTTCAATTTAGTTTTCAAATGCTGCTCTATGAGCATACCATTAAAAAATTAGTGGCCAATAAACAGACACAATTACTCAGTTAAGAATACCAGGAGACATTTCTAGTAGTTATGGAGATGAGGAAGTCTGGAAAGTTTATTGCCTTTAATTTGCATAGCATTCCCCACCCTCACTCCCACCCTGCCTCAATCTGTAGGTGTTAGGAGATCTTTAAGGGAGCCTGACATTTACCTTTGAAATTAATACACTTGTTTATCTTTCTTATTAATAACCAGGTTAAGTTTTCAAAGGTAATTTAGCAAATGTCAAACTTTTCTAATAATGTAGACTTGATTTATACAGCTATGTTTGTTATTCTCATTACTGAGATGCCTCAGAATTGGGAGGGTTTCAAACCAAGGCATGCCCTCACCACTCACCCTCATATACCCATAGCCTCCCAGGAAGACCCGAGCCTCTCTCACTATCCTTCTTACTAGTTTGGCTCCTGTCTCTTTCTCACCTACTCTGAATTCTCTAGCTCCACTAGTTTGGATAAAATTGGGTGCAAATATCAGCTATTTCTTTTTTTATCTGATTCCTCTTCATCACATAAACTTCTCTTGACAATAACATACTTTCCTGTCTTTTAATGAGAGCAAAGTGGGCAACTATGGCTTGTAACCAGGCAACCAAGATATATTTGTTGAATGCCCATTGTATACATAGTGCTCCCTACTTACAACTCTTATTTGTTTATCGAGTATCAATATCTATTTTTTCTGGTATTCCTTTTTTTTTTTTTTTTTTTTTTTTTTTTTTTTGGTGCATGCCATTTGGTTTATGACAATGCCCTCCCAAGCTCCTCTTTCCTTTCCTACAGGACTCTGCTTCCACTTCCTGGTCATATGATCCAGACTGGCCAATTGAAGCTTAGAACCTTCCTGACCTCAGTGATTGGTTAAAGATATGCACAAAAAAACTGATAAACAGAGCTGAGAATGACCATCACTAAGGACCTTTTTTCCCACTGGAGTTGCTGAAAAATAAACTGCAGACTTGAAACAGTGAGTGACCCTCTATGGAGATAGCCTGCTTGAGAACGAAGCTACCTCAGGAAAAATCTGAATCAAGAATTGGAGAAAGAGGCACACTTTGAATCCCTAGATCACCACACCAAATGGCATAATCTACCTTTGACCTTTCCTTCATTTTTCTTTCAGTCAATTTGAGTTTTCTGTCATTTGGAACTGAATGAGACTTATTCTTCTCCTCTAAGAGCTACTAAGGTGAGACAATAATACTAGGTCATGTTTGATCTACGGGGCAATGAGACAAATGTGGGGTAGGAGGTATCCCTATGAGGGAGGGGCATTTGTGAAGGCTTCACATTATGGAGAACATGAATGAAGAGGATTTGAAGAGCCAGAGAAGATCCTCATTGAGTATTTGTTTCTCTTTCTATTCTACCCTCTTTACACATTTTGGTCTCTGTTGTGTATCTTCGTTCACCGTGGATTTTTAAAAAAATCTTCATTGTTGAGAGTATTACAGATGCCCCCCCCCTTTTTCATCCTTGCTCCCCACCACCCAGTTCCTGCCCCACCCCCAAATGTCTGTGTTCATAGGCATGCTGCATGCATATAAGTTATGCAGCGCACCTTCTCCTTCCCCTCTGAGATTCCTCATTCTGTTCCATTGATTCTTTTTTAAATGCCTATTTATTTATTATTATTTTTTAAATTAAATTTTATTGAGGTTGACATTAGTCAACGTGAACATATAGGTTTCATGTGTGGATTACTAAATTAAAAATCTGTATATAGCACCATGTGCCCACCACCCAAAGTTAAATATTTTCCTGTCACCTCATATTAGGACCACTTTCTCCACCCCCCAACCCCTTCCCTCTGGCAACCACCACACAGCTGTTTGTGTTTTTAAGTTTCAGTTTTATATTCCACATATAAGTGAAATCACATAGTCCTTAGCTTTTTCTGTCTGACTATTTCACTTTGCATTTGCAAACAGTAGCTCTGGCAAAGATTTAATTTCCAAAATATATAAAGAACTCATAAAACTCAACACCAAACAAATAAACAATCCAATCAAAAAGTGGGCAGAAGACCTGAAAATACACCTTTCCCAAGAAGACATACAAACAGCCAATAGATATGTGAAAAGATGTTCAACCTCACTGGCATTTAGGGAAATGCAAATTAAAACTACAATGAGTTACCATCTTACACCAGTTAGACTGGCCATTATCAACAAGACAAGCAATAACAAGTGTTGGAGAGGTTGTGGAAAAAAAAGGAACCCTCATTCATTGCTGGTGGGAATGTAGTCTGGTAAAACCACTATGAAAAACAGTCTGGTGATTCCTCAAGAAAACTAAAAATAGAGCTACTATAGGATCTAACAACCCCACTCCTGGGTATATACCTGAAAAACTGGAAATCATTTATATTCAAAGATATATGCACCCCTATGTTCATTGCAGCATTATTTACAATGGCCAAGACATGGAAACAGCCAAAGTGCCCTGCAATAGAGGACTAAAGAAGAAGTGGTATATATATACACAATGGAGTACTACACAGCCATAAGAAAGGATGAAATAGCATCATTTACAACAATATGGATGGATCTTGAGACCATTGATTCTTTAATGCTTTTTTTTTTTTGCAGGATTCAAGGCTTGGATGACTTCCCATCATGCTCTCTAGCTTTTCAATCAACAGCCATAGTTTTTATTACCACTTCTGTCTTTAAATGATTCCCAAATCCATTTCTCCTGCCAAGATATCAGTTTTGAAGTCTAGACCACATTTCCAACTGACAGCTAAGAGGATTGTCAAATTTAATAGACTAAACTTAAACTCCATTTTCTCCACTTTTATCTCCTTCCTCTTTTTCAAGTTTTTGTTGTAATTGTGGCTAATGACACTGTATTGTCCATGTAAAGGAATAAACTCTGTGGGTCATCCCAGATTCCTCCCTTTTTAAACCTAAAAATTATTAAATTTGGCTTATTCTACTCCTTCAGTATCTTGGAAATCTCTGCCCTCTTCTCTATTCCTCTGGTCTTAGACAAATATCTCTGCAGATTTTCCAAGCATTTCCTAGCTAGGTTACTTACTTTTTCCTTTCTACTGTCAGAAGTATTTTTTTTTCAAATCTATTTTTATTACATTGTATCTCAGGTTTTCATTTGCCTAAGCTTACATCCACATTCCTTAACATGGTGTATAACACTCTTCATAACCTGGCCCATGAATTTCTTTTCTTGTATCATCACTTAAAAAGCACCAGTATATTCCAAACCATATCAAGCTAACTGTAGTTTCCCAACACAATGTGTTCTGTGCACAGCCATTGAATTGGCAAATAGTAGTTTTTGGCATAGATGGAAAGAGGTATCAGACACCAGTGCAATTTGGGTAAATATGGAATACAAAAAAAAAGTCAAGCACAATCAGCACTCAAGAAAGAGAGACTAGCCACCTTCTCTAAGATAGATAGAGGTACAATCTTTGGGTTATAAAATCCTCACCAAGAGGGTTCACAGTGAAGGATAATGTATGAATAAGGGAGCCTTATGGTAGACCTTCAGGAAACCTGACTACCCCTTGTTATGTCTACTCATACTTATAGAAGATTGGGGGGAGGGGGAGGGAGGATTCTTCCTCTAAGTTTAGATAAAAATGTGTCAGGAATCACCTTACCTGGGCCAAGTAGTCCACATAAATCTTGGGGTTAAACCAGCCGTGGGCAAACTACGGCCCGCGGGCTGGATCAGGCCCGTTTGAAATGAATAAAACTAAAAAAAAAAAAAGACCGTACCCTTTTATGTAATGATGTTTACTTTGAATTTATATTAGTTCACACAAACACTCCATCCATGCTTTTGTTCCGGCCCTCCGGTCCAGTTTAAGAACCCATTGTGGCCCTCGAGTCAAAAAGTTTGCCTACCCCTGGTTAAACTGTAAATTTCAGAACATTCAGTCATGTACAAAACTTCTTCTATTACACTGTGCTTCCAAAATTAATGCTGCCCAGGGACTCAAAAAGCATTCCTGAACTTGCATTGGTTATCCAGTCACCTCTGGAGCCATGTTACCCAAATCCTTAGACCAGCTATAAGGACCATACTGGAAGGCACAATGGTTCCCACCTTTGGGTCTTTCTTTGCATGTCCCCTTATTTCATATCTACTCATTCCCTCTTTCTTTACCTGGTGATCTACTACTCACCTCTCAAACTTCAGTATGGATATCACCACCTTGTAAAAATGTCTCTGCCCTTTCACTGTCATTAGGAGAATTGTCTCCTGTACTCTCATTGCTTGTGTATACCCAGTTTCTAGAGCTCACTACGTTGCTTTCTCCTGATCATGTTCTATTTATCTTGGCATCCCAAGGACATGGATAATGTCTGCATATAGCAAGTGCTCACAAATGGTTTTTGAAAAATACTTGAATGAGATAAGGGATGGAATGAGCAAAGATAACAAACCTAGTGAGTCAAATATGCAGAACTTGCTTACGAATTCTTGTTGGGGATGTGATGAGATACAGTGATGAGATAGATGGAAGAGATCAGCTTTGTTTTGGTACTAAAACATTGCCCTAAATATACAATATTATGAATTTGATTGAATAAAATGTAAAATATTTAAACAAATAGGTTTCCATTAAAAATGCTTTGTAGAAGTGTACTTATTGATAAAAACATTAAATTTAAATGTCAATTTAACTATTGATGTAGAACCATGTCTCACAGGATTAACGCTTGGAATACACTAGATATATCAGTCAATGTAGGTTAGCTGCTATAACAAACAAACACTGAATTCCAAAGTCCCAACCCCGTGGAAGTTTGTCGCTCATGCAAAATGCAAAGAGGATATTTTTGGTTGGATGGCTCTGCTTCAAGCAGTGAATCCCGGATCAAGTTGTTTCTATCTAAGTTTCAAGGTTGCCTTATCAGGTCACCTGTCACCACCCAGTTGAGAGCAGAGTTGGTGAGAACATGACAATTCACATGGGACCTTCACTCTCTGTCTTCCTTTGGTGGGGTATGACTGACTAAGATTATGCATCAGAATTCAGTTTTGTGGTCCTACCTAGGTTCAAGAGGTTTAAGAAATGTAGCCTTCCTGTATGGCTAGGATTAAATGGAAAGTTTTCATGACCACAGAATCCTGTCCCCTCTGTACTGGGGGATTTTAAAAAGGGAGGGTGTGCACTTAAACTGTAGCTCAATGAAAGTAATATTTATAGCTCCATTTTGTCTGTCATAAGAAGTCTATCTAAAAAAAAACCTATAAAAACTACAAAAAGCATGTGGTGTTATTTTCAACTTCATAAGTAATTATTTTGTACTCATCCAAGTAGATAGAATAATTTAATGCAGTGATTGTATCATCATCATCATCATCATCATCATCACATCTTCATTGAGAGCCTAATATGATGTACAGGTCACTGCACCAGGTAATGGAGTTTCAAGAAGGTATAAAGGTCTTGAGGATCTTATAATCAAGTTGGGAAGTCAGATAAACTCCCCTTGAAAGGTAAATCTTAATGCAAGACTGCAGGTACTTAGTGCTAAATGAGTGGCAATGGTCTTATGGAGAAATGGGCCTCCTAGAGATGTAATGGAGTCTAAGAAATATGGCTGTTACCTGTAGCACAGAATTATTTAAAAAAAAAACCATGAAGGACTTGCCCTAGCTGGTTTGGCTCAGTGGATAGAGCATCGGCTTGTGAACTGAAGAGTCCTGGGTTCGATTACGGTCAAGTGCACATGCCTGGGTTGTGGGCTCGATCCCCAGTAGGGGTCATGCAGGAGGCAACCAATCAATCATTCTCTCTCATCATTGATGTTTCTCTCTCTCCCTTTCCCTTCCTCTCTGAAATCAATAAAAATCTATTTAAAAGTAAAAACATGAAGGACAGACATTAGACCACCTCCTTCATTTTATCAGTGCAGAAACTTGTCTCTAAAATGTCCTGCCCACTCCCAATCTTTTGCAATCCCACTCTTTGTAAGACCCTCTGCTTGAATCTAGGCTGGCCCTATGACTTGCCGTTTACCCAAAGAATGCACCAGAAGTGGTATTGTACTAGACACAGGCCTAAGCCTTAAAAGACCTGGCAGCTTCTGCTTTGGTCTCTCAGAATACCATCTGGAGAGGTACAGCTATTCTGAGGTGACCATGCTGGGAGGAAGCCCAAGCTAGCCATGTGGACAGGCTACATAGAGATACCTAGCCAGCTGCTAGCCATTTCAGTTCAATGCCAGGCATGTGAGTGAAGCAAAAACCTTGGATTTCCAGTTGAGTAGATCATTCAGATGACTCGCCCTAGCCACCACCTGACTTCAACCACATGAGAGACCGCCCCTCACCCCAGAGAAACCTTCCCAGCTGAGTTCAGCCAACTCACAGAATCATTTTTTGCTCATTTGAGCTGCTAGATTTTGCAGTGGTTACGTACACAGCAGTACGTAACCAGAACAACAAGGAAACTGAGATCAAGGAGTCTAAGTCAGCTCCCCAAGGGCCAGAAACAGAGACATGTTTCTGGACTGATTTGTAATTTCAGTGTACTTGAGACCAGGTCTTCACAGATTTCAGCGGGCTTCAGAATCTCCTGGAGAGATTGCCCAGGTTTCTGGGCTCCATCCTCAAATATTCTGATTCAATAGGATTGGCCTCAGGTGATGCTGATGTTGCCAATCTGTTGACTAAACATTGAGTAGCCCCGCCTTAGATGAGGCCAGAGCCGATCTCCCAGCCTAGGTTAGGGATAGCAACTGCCAGTTTACCATTGTGCTTTGTCACACTTGCCTGCTTGCTACATTTCCAGGTAAATAATTGAAAAATGCAAAGCGAAAGGCCTTGTTTGGGAAGTGCCCTGTTGCAGCTGAGCCCAAGTTTCGTTTTTCTAGCTGCATGCTGAAGAAGCCCATATGGTCCTAGAGTAGGCCCACTTAGCTGAGTTCTGCTTTCTCGAGGTATGACAGCCCAGGTTTCGTAACCTTGTTACCAGAAGCAATTAGCGGCATCATCCAGCTTTTCAGATCCACTTTCCATGGAGACACACGTTAGGAATCTCCCACAGTGAATTTAATTAGCAGAAAACGTGGCTCAGCCATGACCTGTCGTGCAGATAACAGTCATGGCTGCCCTGCAATAGCAGCTCCCTTTTCTTAAAAAATGACAAGTTTCCTAAAAGGTGGTGATGAGGCCCAGCCAGACACAGGTGGGACACTGTGCAGCCTGATTTCATGTAACCAAGCAACTCGCACATCTTGCTTCTGTTCAATTTATAGAACTCACCTCGGCAGAGATGCTGGTGAGAAAGGATAATGGCTTGCAAATGACAGCGTTAAACATTTCCTTAGTGTATCTGGGCCTATGTTGGCCACCGGTGTATCTCTGCAGATGTTTCGGATGTGATACAATAATCATATTTACTTCTGGGATTGCTATGGGAGACAATCTAATGAGCATTTATATTCTACATCAGTGATGGGTGCGCTCTGAATTTGCTTTAGCTATCTCTGCATGAAAAGCCATAGGATTATAGTCTTTCACTGTGTGCTGGAGTTTAAACGTGACTTTGTTAAGCATTAATGAAAGTCACAGGCAAACATTTGTCAAGCATCAGTGGGTGAATAGGCTCCTCCTATGCAGAATATTTATGCTGTTACAATACCCATTAGATATGATATGAGAAATTGATTGAATATGCTCCTTGTAATATAATCCTATATGAGGATTAATGAATATAGTAAGTACCAGATGGTATAATTTGGCATTGACTAAAGTTATTGGTAAACTGAGAATTTTTAATGTCCCTAGTGTTTCTGGTTTGGACTAATTGATTGATGATCAAAATTTAGTCCAGGCTTTTGCATTAATGGGGCCCTATGGTTTAGGGTGGGTGGTCATGGCTGTGTGTAACTCTGACTGGTAAGGGCAGAATTTAGTTATGGATGGGGAGCTAATGGGTCATTTAGTGAGTTTCCCTTATTTTCAATTGTGATGCCAATTTACACTACCACAAGCAGCGATATTTGAAGTTCACCCATGTTTCTTCCTCATGTTCAAGATAGAACAGTATTAACATAACTGTCAAAATTCCATTATTTTCTTCTAAAAAATAAATTTTATTGATTTTTTACAGAGAGGAAGGGAGAGGGATAGAGAGTTAGAAACATGAATGAGACAGAAACATCGATCAGCCGCCTCCTTCACACTCCCTATTGGGGATGTGCCCGCAACCAAGGTACATGCCCTTGACCGGAATCAAACCTGGGACCCTTCAGTCCAAGGGCCGATGCTTTATCCACTGAACCAAACCGGTTAGGGCCCATTATTTTCTACATGTAGACTTTTCTTAGAAACGTTCTGTTAAATTTTAATATCAATAATAGTATGATTTTTACAATATAAAAATCAGTATCTTACTCAACTAATCAAATAAATGTTTTTCAGTTCAAAAAAAAAATCTTAGTTAATTTCACCCCTTTTAAAAATCACACCTACCTATTTTTGTTTACATTTAGTTGATCACAACTGAAATGCCACATTTTTGTCTCAGATTTATTGGTCATTTGTGTCTCTCTCTGTTCTTTCTGACCTGTTCATGAACATTAACTCTTTTTCCATTGTTATTTTTGCTATTCTTTCTAATTTATTAGAAAGATTTTATATACAAAACGTGTTGAGCCTTAGTCCTTGAAGGTTGTCAGCAGCATGCATACTGGGGACACATCGGGCCAGGTAAGTTGGTTATGTGATGGGGGTTGGGAGGCAAAAGTGGGTTTCTGCGTTTGCATGAAAAGTAAATGCAAAATATTTGTAAAAGTGGGACTAGCAGGCAGCTCTCTAAAGAAGTTGAAGTTTTGGGTAATGTATTACTTTAATTTACATCCCCTTTACAGTCTGTGCACATGAGAATTATTTGGAAGAGGTTTAATTTTACTAGCTGCTGAAAGCACGAAGGTCGCTAGTGACAGAGCAGAAAGAGCTAGGCTGTTTGTGAATGTGCTTGGGCCACACTGGAACTACGCAAGGCAGGGCTGGAGTCAATAAACACGCAGTTCCCTGGCTTTGAGGGTTATTTGTTCTACTGAGCCAATGTGTTTTTTTCTAGTTAACATTTTCTGTAGTTTCTGTTTTTGCCTATGTCTGAAAGGCTTGTAAATACAGCTTGAAGGTGTCATAGAAGGGAGATGTATTGCCAATTTCATCTTGTTGGATTAAATTCACTGCATCCAATTCTTTTCCCATGAAACCCAAACATGCTGAGCTTGCTCTCTTTTGAAATATGGCAGGAACTGAACTAAAACCTGGACTTTTTCAAATGGGAGAGCCCTCATTTCCAGTAGCCCCCAAGGAACTCTTAAAATGACCAGAAAATCTAATTTCATTTTAGCATGACCTTCCCCTATTTTGTCACATTTATATTTGGAGTGACATGAATGTTCGGCCCCTTTAATCAGTGAAAAAGAACTATATTTGGTGAAAATTTAGTTTGTTAACACTGGGAAATTTGATTTATCTGTTTTAAGCAACCATCTGGAGTAAGTGTATCTGTATTACGTGTCATGCATATATTTATGCTGCAAGATCAAAATCCTTAAATTGCATCCTTTTTAAATTTTATAGTGACAATTGCCAGCACCACAATGAAGTGATTACATGGCTTTCGAAAAAGGAAACATTGTGCAACAAAAAGATTGCAATGTATAATGAACAAGTTCATTTACTCAACTATAAATGTGCGGTGAATAATGAAATGCATCCACTGTGAGCCGAGTTGAATCTTCTGTCATTAGAAATACAATTACAGTGTATTGAAATTTCTAAGATCTAACAAAAGTAAATAGATATATTATTATTCAGCCATAACTAGATCCAATTCACTTGTGAAAGTTTTTCTTAATTATGCCATAATTATAGCAAATAACACATAGGTAATAAAGACTGCAACATATTTATTGTGTGTGTGCATGTGTGTGCATATGCATATTTTACAGTGAAAGGGCAGTGTTTATCTGGTCTGCTCTGAGTAATGTTTGAAGTCTTCCCAGGTAGCTTTCAGAGTTCTACCATTATCCCTTTACCCCAGCCCTCCCTGTCTTCCTGAGGACACCATTGCTTCCTCTTATGCCTTAAATTCTTTCTAGAAAAATTATTTTATAGAAAAATACCTGGGGAGCACAGTCACACAACAAAAAGATGAGCGAATGGAAAACCAACTCTGCATGCAGGTAGCATGGAAAATCCCTCCCGACTTTGGAGTCATACCAGCTTAGGTTGGAACACCAAAATTGCCACTTCCTGCTTGACCATGGGTATGTTACTTAACTGCACTCTCTGAGTTTTCTTTTATTTATTGCTCCTGATAGAGTGTGTTGCTCAAGATGGGTTGATAATGTTAGTTTCTCTCCTCTGCTATTATCTTAGTTCCTTTCTTTTGCTAATGGTAAGGTGGTCTTCTTGGCCAAGGTAATAGGCTTCTCATGTTCACATCCTCATGTCCACAGAAATGTAGAATGTTTCAGCTATAGGCAAACCTAATGCTGACCTAAAAGTAGTTTAAATAACCAGAATGTTTATTTTGTCACATAGCAACAAGCCTAGAGATAGGTGGTCCCAGGGTTGGGACAGTGGCACAATGGTATCATCAAGGACTTTTTTCTGCTCCCCATCTTTACCATATTGAGTTGGTGCTTTAGCTCTTTCTCCTTGTGGTTGCAAGATTGCTGCTACCATTCCAGGTATCACCTGTAGCCATAACAACATCCAGCTGAAGAATAATGTTTCTTCCTTGCATCTGTATTTATCAAGGTGAAAAAGCTCTCCCTATCCCTTACTCTTCCCCTAGAAGGGGGAAGGTTCCATTGGCCAAAATTGTGACATATTCCTATGTCTTAGTTTCAAGCAAGGAGTGGGAAAGTAACTAGGATTTTTTATGCTTCTTTTTTGAGGACTAAGGCAAGGACATTTGGGAAGGCTTCCAGGAATATCTTCCTCATCCTTAAAGAGTATAAAATACTTATCCTGATGGAGTAGTATGGAGATGAAATGAGATATGTGGCATATACATGGTTATCAAGAATAGACCATTTGAAGGAAACCCAAGGAATGTTTCTCAGAATGAAGTTGTGTGTATTCATAATATAATTTGTGGGGCAGAAATTGATTTGAATGATGGAGAATCCCTCCAACGTTCGTCCATTGCACCAGGTGGGTGGGAACCATCTTTCCCAAGGACTTCACAGGAGAGTTTTTTTTTGGGGGGGAGGGGCCTGAAACTTAGTCTTACCTTAGTTATGAGCAGAAAACAGCCATGTAGGGGTCCAGACTGGTGGGCCAGGGATAGATAGATAGAGCTGTAGAGAAGATGATGAGTGATAATGCCTCAGTTCTATCCAGAGACCCAACAGGGAATTTTTTGAGGTTTGGGGAAACACCAGCCATTTCCAGGAGGATCATCCCCAAATATTTACATTTTGTTCATTTATTCTACAGCTATTTATTGAGACCCTATTATGCTTGAGTAGGTACTGGGCTAAGGGCTGGGAGTTTACTGGGAACAATACAGCCCTTGTCTTCATGGAGCT
This sequence comes from Myotis brandtii, assembly GCF_000412655.1. Lineage (NCBI taxonomy): Eukaryota > Metazoa > Chordata > Mammalia > Chiroptera > Vespertilionidae > Myotis > Myotis brandtii. Next base: position 389,381 of record NW_005354874.1, read on the forward strand.
CACGATCAAGTGACAGAAGCAGCTATGCATGGCTACCTTTATTCAGTGAAGGTTTTAGGTTATTTTTGCAATATGTTCTATGGTGTGCTAGAGGTGAGCCTGGGGCATCTCACTCTGTGTGGAGGGATTGTCAGGAAGTGTCCATGTTGATGGTGTAAGGGTTTCAATGTTAATGAAGGAAGAAGGGGGCAGGAGACTATTCGAAGTCATAAAACAATAATAATTTCCATCATCGACATTGTCTTTCATGATATATATATCCTCACAGTCTTTACAACAGCCAGGTAAGGAGGGTGATGTTGCAATGTCCTTTCCTCCATTTTAGAGATGAGTGACTTGAGGCATGCCAAGGTTGAGTACCCTGTCCAAAGTCACATAGTAAGTAAAAGAGTTGGCCTGGGGCTTCAAGCAGAATTGAGGGGGAGTATATGTTCTTTTTGCTAACCATACTGCCTTCCCATTGCCCCCAGGGAGACACTCAACTCTGAGAATCAGGGTGCAAGAAGGTGGCATGGGAGACCCATCGCTGGGCTGTATGAAAAAGTGCATTGTTCTACTGCTCAGCATTCCTTCCACTGCAAGTGTCTTACAGAGTGGTATTGTTAACCCATAGCCTATACATCTGTCACTGGTGAGGGCACCCCCCGAGCTATGCCTGAGAAGGAGAGTTGGAGAGAGAACACACATCTTGAAAATTTTATGTGAAGAATTCAAGGAAGCCCCCTTTAGTCTGACATTTTGTGTTATTTGTAGAGTGAACTAGTTTGGAATCTTGTGTATGGGGAAGTTCCACATGTTAGAACCTTGGTTTATTTCAGGATATTTTGCTTCATGCTTCTATTTTTTTTATTTTTTCATTTCGTATCACTTAGTTTCTGTGTTTAGCAAAGAAGATGCTGGTTTTCAATTCAGACTTTTAAATCTTGGCTTCACAACTTGCTAATTTGGGAGTCTTGTCTAAGTTAAACTTTTAAGCTAGTTTCCTTTATTGGTTAAAAGGATCAACTGATAGCACATTCTTGGTGTTATTCACAGAATCAAATGGGCTAATATTTGTAACGTGTCTGGCAAGTCCACCCACCTCTCCCCTTTTTTTGAGCCACATGCAGATTTTCAATCAGGGAGATCTGACATTTCTGGGTCTGTTGGTTTAGTCAGTGCATAAGTTCTCCACCCAGAATCGCCT
>NW_005354874.1:390639-395830 GCF_000412655.1 Myotis brandtii
TATATATATATATATATATATACTGATGACCAAGAATCACCCCAGACCAGTTAAATCAGTTAAATAAGAATTTCTGGAGCAGTGCTTTTGTAACATATTCCCAGGTGACTCCCATGTGCAGCCTGGACCTAGAATTGCCAAGCTAGACTATTGCTCTCAAACTTTAATGAGCATACAAATCCCTTGGGTTCCTGGCTGAAATTCAGATTTTGATTCTATAGGTCTGGGGTGAAATCTGATACTGAATTTCTAGCAAGTTCCCAGATGATTCTGATGCTGTTGTTCCTTGGACCACACTTTGCGTAGCAAGATGAGCTAGGCAGTTGGGGATAAGATTACCCATGGACAGGAACGTTGTTTGCAATAAGGAAGAGGAAGCTGGATAAGCTTCCCAAGCTCCGGTGGGCTACCCCTTTTCTGGAATAAAAGTTTAGGCAAGTAGACTGCATTGAATGTCCCACATATTTGGCCTCTTCTGTTTCTTCATATCATTAAGCCATAGTAATGAGGTTGGAAGCCACAGAAAGAAAACTTAGAGTTGAAGCATGGCAGATCCTCAATGACTATTAGATGAACAGAGGTTCCTGCTAGAGGCCTGAAGTAGGCCTGCTGAGATGCTGCTGGATCTTAAGGCTCATGTCAGACGATACCTTCAACTTTCAATGAAGCTCAATACACAGGGCCGCTTAGGTCTCTAAAGACAGTGCATCTCAAGCTGAACATGCATAGGTTGGGGTTGAGAGTGGAATAGTTGTTCCAACGTATTTCTACCCTAGAGTTTTCTGATCAGTAGGTTTGGGTGGGATCTCAAGAATTTGCATTCTAACCAGCATCTAACCAGGTGATGTTGCTGGGTTTGACCGCACTCTTCTAAAAGCCAGGAAAGGACCATCTGAATGGGAGCTTCTCCATAGACTTCATAGATTGCTGCAAAGCTCGTTTGGGAAAAGGTGAAAGGGTGGGTGAACCATGGGGAAGGTCGGGTCATTTCTTTTCCATTCAGCCCCCAGGTGAAATGGAGAGAAGAATTGAGGGTCGCTCTGTACGATATTGTGGTGCAGGTGTGTGTAAACAAAAGCCTGGGGATACCTTTTTAAAAATAAATTTAAGGAGCATTTATTCAGATAATGACTTGCATATCAGGAAATATAGCCCTCAGTATATGTTCCAAAATGAAGCGGATAGGGCAGTGTTTATAAAGACAAAAGTTTCAAGGAGCATTTGATCAAAGAGATGGTTTGCTAGAGGAAACATGACCATAAACTTTCTCATTAGTTTTCTGACTAATGGGGGCTACTGGACGTTTAATGGTTGGCTGACTCAGTGATCAACAAGTGCAGTTGTGAGGTGAGAACAATGGGTAACATATGATTAAGCATTTATCAACATCCTGGTTTCAACCCAGGCCTGTAAAACAAAAAGGCTGGCTTTGATCACACAATCTCAGTACAGGGAGTATTATTTAACAATGACGCAAGGAGTCAAATTTTTCAAACAGTACAATCAGCACAAGGGGGCCCCTTGCTTTGCAGGCAGTTTCAAAGCCCAAAAGGGAAAAGTCTTGCTCTGTAAGCAGCTTCAAAGCTCAAGCTGCAAACAAGTCCCAGTGTTGGCCCACAAGTTATGAAATTTAAGTTTATGTAAGTCCTCAGCTGAGTTGGGAGAGGGGCTTCCTGAACATCTTCAGTTGTTTGAATGAAGATGGTGGGTGATAGGCCAACTGGTTGCCAGTCTAAAGGGTGCTCTCCAGCTTCTATGGGGACTGTCCCCCTCCCCTGGCTGGAGGGCTGATCAGACTATCATGACTGCTGAGTTACAACCACTGAGCCTTCTTGCCTCCCAGGGGTGCCTTTCCTAGGAAGGTGGGGATAAGAAGAAGCAGTTACCGTAAAGGCTCTTAAAGTTGCTGTGGTGTAGACATGTTAGGGTGAAGATATGCAGAAGCACAGCTTTCATTTTATCAGTAACTGAACTAGAGGCTGGAGGGCTGATCAGACTATCATGACTGCTGAGTTACAACCACTGAGCCTTCTTGCCTCCCAGGGGTGCCTTTCCTAGGAAGGTGGGGATAAGAAGAAGCAGTTACCGTAAAGGCTCTTAAAGTTGCTGTGGTGTAGACATGTTAGGGTGAAGATATGCAGAAGCACAGCTTTCATTTTATCAGTAACTGAACTCAGCTTGCTCATCAGGCCCCCATTTAAGATAATTCAGATCCTCTGATTTAAAATGGAACCTCTCGGAGGTAAATAAGGCGATTCAGGCTTCTAAGCCTTCCTTTCCAAGCAGGGCCATTCTCCCCTCTCCAGGGCCTTCCTCCCCTTCTTTCCAAGGAGGACAACTGGGTTCAGGGGATGCATCTGGAATGAGAGGAAGGGATCTAGTACATGCTTATCCTTTAGTCTTCTCTGTCTTCTATATGGGGGTCGGACTGCCTTCACCTCCATTCACATCTCCTCTGGCCATTGGATGCACTCTGGCATTTACTGCTCATTGCTGTGGTCCTGGGTCATGGCTTCCAGTTGGAGGTTCTGCCTTTCTTGCTTGGTTTGAGGGTCAGCTCTCAATCCATTCTCTCAAGGCTTTCTGGATCTCCTTGTGCCATAGGTAGGGGAAAGTGAGGTAGGTTGAGGTGGGAGATCATGACCTTTGCCCAAACAGGGTCTGCCTGCCACCCCTGAGGCTGCCCTACAGTCAGTGGGATTTCCTAGGAGATTCTCCTCCAACTTCCAAACGGAAACCCAGGTGCCTCTCCTCTGCTGAGAGATTCCTTGGGTCCTCCCATCAGCCCCAGCAGAGGAAGGCTCCTTTTAGAGCTAGTGGTTCAGGAAATGTCCCCAAGTCACACCCTGTCCTGAATCTTCCTTATTGTATGGCTTTCAGTTAGCAAAACAAACAAAAATAAAAATACTCCCCTTCTTCTTTGAGCCCTCCAAGCTTTTTTTTTTTTCTTTTCTGGTTTTGCAAATGAAAGCTTTGGTTTGAACAACTACTCTTTTCTCTCCCTAAAATGGATTTCCAGAGGCAACTTTGGAAACAGGATCTGAGCTCCGAGTTTTTTCCTCTTCCTTGGGTTCAACTCCACCTTCAGCAATGGATTCCTCAATGTTAGTGGGAGGAAAATTGATCAAGGGTGTGGTGAGAATCGCTAGGAATGAAAACATATTGGATAGCCCTGACTGGTTTGGCTCAGTGGATAGAGCGTCGGCCTGCAGACTGAAGGGTCCCAGGTTCAATTCTGGTCAACGGCTGTACCTTGGTTGCAGGCACATCCCCAGTGGGGGGTGTACAGGAGGCAGCCAATCGATGTTTCTCTCTCATCGATGTTTCTGATTCTCTATCCCTCTCCCTTCCTCTCTGTAAAAAATCAATAAAATATATTTTTAAAAAACCTGTTGGATAATGTTTCAATCTATCATGGTCAGTGCATGCTCGAGACCAATGAACGTGTATAACTCTTAGACTAGCCCCTATATACATCCGGTTTCTCTTCCTCCTCCTCTCACTCTCCTTTCTCTTTTTCTTCCATCTCTTCCAATATTCTGGGTTCCCTGCATTATTATATCTCTGGGATTAAGCAAGATAAATAAACTCAAACATTTCATCTTGTCTCCCAATTCAAATAGATAGCATTCTCAGAAATTCAAATAGATAGCATTCTCAGAAATTCAAATAGATAGCATTCTCAGAAATTCAAATAGATAGCATTCTCAGAAAACCCATAGTCTTGTCTTTTTCTTTTTCTTTTTCTTTTCTTTTCTTTCCTTTTTTGCTCAATTGTCAACAGCATCTAAAAGTTTCTCTCTTTTTAAAAACTTTTTAAGCTAAAACAAACATTTGCACTTTCTACCAAATGAGAGACTATTATTGTGACTTTAATGGAGTCCATTTATGTTTAAAGCTAGTATATGATAGTGGGGAAAGTGAATATGTTGAAAACCATTATCTGGAACTCAGCATATGGGTATATTGAAGAGATAATGATGAGCCCGGAAGGAAGCTCTATTTCAGTGTGCTGACTGCCATTTCCAAGTACATGCAGGTCTGTCTGTACTGAAAGTTTTTCCACCATCAGCCAGCGGAAAAAGCTGCAAATCTGAGAAGCAAACTGTAAAATGCAAACAGCTTAGGTTCAGGGGAGGGACCTCATGAAGCCAGCAGTGATGATAGTCACTTAAAGAAATGGGGCTTATTCTGAATGGGAAGCTGCCGTTGGATTTTTTTCTAGGTGGCCAATCAGTAAGGACATAACAGGATCCTAGAGGTTAGCTTTGTAGTAGGTTTCAATGTGAAGATTATTTTGATCCATCTTTTTTCTCCCCCATCCAGAATGCTTTTTATCCAGCTGGCTCTTCTTTAAACTTAGTTTTTTATTGTTGTTGTTTTAATTAGAAGCAAAACCTCTAAGTCAACAGTTTCTTGTCTGTACTTAACAGATATTCTCTATGTACATAAAAGAGATTATAATGGTCTGAGGCCCTGGGGTGCTGGTCCAGATCTATTGTTGATTTGGATGATGATTATACAGGTTACCATCCAAACTACTGAAGTTTAATTTGTCATTTTTTTCTGTTGGAATATCTCATTTAAATAAAATGGCTTTACTTTAAAAACTCAGAGAAATGAAGATACAGCTATGAAATCCCTTTACATAATTTAAATAACAGCTTATTTTTTATTAATTGTGAAGGCAGGAAAGTCTCAGAGCAATTAGTAAAAGTATCTGGGTATGTGAAATATTTGATATAAAAGGAATTTAAGAATATGATAACCCATCCCCTTCATTTTGCTGGTGAAAACGAGAGGTCCTGAGAGTCAGGTGACTTAATCAAGAAATCCTGGCTAAAACACTGTAGGAGCAGAATTTGAATCTAGGGCCATTTCTTCTACTCTGCCATCTGTATGGTAACATATGGAACCTGTGCTGGACAATAACAGAAGTATATCATTTATTGAATAACTTAGTAAAAGTATATGGGTATGTAAAATATTTGATATAAAAGGAATTTAAGAATATTATAACCCATCCCCTTCATTTTGCTGGTGAAAAAGAGGAGGTCCTGAGAGTCAGGTGACTTAATCAAGAAATCCTGGTTAAAACGTTGTAGAAGCAGAATTTGAATCTAGGGCCACCTCTTCCACTCTGCCATCTGTGTGGTAACATATGGAACCTGTGCTGGACAATAACAGAAGT
>NW_005354874.1:396067-402488 GCF_000412655.1 Myotis brandtii
ATTTCACCAACCTTGGTTTTTCTAACTGTGATATTGAGCCAGTGAGCAAAGAGGCTGCTAGAAAGAACATGCTCACTGAACAAAGACCTCTTTAGCCTTGGAAATGGAACTTACAAGTTTCTGTGGTAGAGTAAAAATACACTGGGCGTGGCCTCCCTCCCAAATGACACGTCCTTTACCCACATCAGTTTAGAGAAGCAATTAGTCTGCCGGAGGATGCAAACCTCTGCCGTGCATGAAAGCCAGACACCTTCACTCCGGAAGCATGAGCCTAGGTCAGAGCTTTGTGAAAATAGGTACTTTCTGGATGATCTTGTGATGGCTTTGATGGTGGGGTATACACTAAACGCTGTCATTACTGAGCTATAATGGCTGGAAGCAATTTTCTCTCAACATCAGAGACCACGGAAAACTTGTTCTGTGCCTGTTATTAGTCTACACAGGAGAGAATTCATTTGCTGGAGGAAAGTTATTAAAACACTGTAATTTAATATTTGTGTGAGAAATAATAAAATTGATAAATTACAGGTGAGCAAGACCAGGGAGCTCTTTTGTTTATTCCTTCTGGAACTCACTGCGGATTCTCAGTGTTTCCTGTGTTGTGGCTTCTTACATGAATGATTTATCTGTTTGAGTGTGGGATTAAAGACACATGACATGTTCCTGGCATAAGAGCAAAAATACAACCAAAGGATTTGACACTTTGCTAGAATATTGCAATATTAGTGTGTTTATTTTATCCAAAGGTGACCAAAGCCCTATTTTGTATAGGACAGTTATGATTTGTCAATAATCAATAAGAGATTATTCTTAGAGCTATTGACTCTAACTCTTACCTGAATCCATAACTAGTTCCACCACTTAAAGAATTTAACAACTCATCAGGAAGCTTAAAACAAGTACACAAATATTATATTTTCCCTTGATATTTACATTGAATTACACCATAAATTTTCTCATACTCCTTTGAGAGTTTTCGTATGCTGTTGCTTGTTTCTTTTGCTTTTCAGCCCCTAAAGGAATGATCCAATGTACAAACTTCTTTTCTTTGGGGTACATACTTTCTTCTTCCATGATCTTAACTATTCTTTAGCCCAGTGCTTCTCAAACGTTAGTGCCCATAAAATCATCAGGAGAGTTTGTTAAAATGGAGCACCTCCCACTTTAGAGACTCTGACTCAGTAGTTCTGGGGTGAAGATCAAGAAAGTGCATTTCTAATATTCTTCCAGATGTAGCGACTGTTCTGTGGGCCCCCTGGGAGTGGCACTGTTCTGGATGCATTTCTAATATTCTTCCAGATGTTGTGACTGTTCTGTGGGCCACCCTGGGAGTGGCACTGTTCTGGAACTCAGATGATCATGTCTAAATAGATGATGCCACATCCTAGATCTTTCTCAAAAGCTCAAAACTGATGTTTCTAATGCCCCCGATGCAGCCCAAGATACAGCAGCCCTTCAAGCTGGTGGAAAAAGTTGTTCCTACCAGAGTCTCAGGTGTAAGACTGTGCTCACCACTACCACCCCATCTCCTTACCTTCCTGTGCCTACTAACAATGCCTTCTTTATCCCAGGTAGCCAAACTTGAGTCCTCACAGTCCACTTGCTCAACACTCTCATCCTTTTGGTTATTTTTTTGTTCCACTGAGTACCAAATCCAGCAGAGCTCGACTAATCAGTCTCTCATAGTCACCTCACACCACAAACACTTCTAAAGTTCTGGAAGTCTTGTCCCCTACCCACCCACTCCTTGATTTGGCTACAACCATATGAAGCACTAAAATGCCTTTGTGTCTTTAAAGGTGCTGCATCTTTAGCCTATTTCCTTCTTTGTCACTTATACCATGGCCACCACGCATGGGCTGGAGAGCATAGTTGCATTATTTTAGAGACAATGACAAGGTAGATGTATAAGGGAGATCTGAAATAATCTACTTTGATTTAGATAGAAAATTCGTGGAGTAAGTTGGCATACAGGTATATTTCTTCCTTTATTTTCTCATCTGTACCCAACTGCTTCTGAGACCCATATGTTATCCATGTGGACTGACTGGACATGTCGCCACATTGTACTTGGTAATCTTATTCTTTCCGATATTGCACCTCTTGCTGCTTTCCCCCCATCTTGAGTAATAAGCTCTTTTTAATAATTAGAGTCATCCTACTGTATAAGTAAAACATTTTTGATCTAAGGGGAAGGCTCAAACATCTGGGCAACATTTCTTTAGTTTATGAGGACCGAGATCAGAGCACCTGAAATGGAAACTGATTTACAGAATCAAGGTAACTATAAAGATTCATGAAAATGTAAGTTTCCAAAGGTTTTCTTTTGAAAGCATGACCGATTTTTGAAATGTTTGCTGAAATCATTTGAAAATGTATTAGCCATTTCTGTTCCTTATTAAATAAAAATTCAGAACTAAATGTATCCTTTTTTGATAAGTCACAATCACCATTGCAAATACACAAAAAGTATATTTTGTGCCATACAGCGATTATCTGTCCTTTTCTAAGTTTCAGGCTATGGCTTTATAGGTGCTAGCTAGTCTCCCACAGCTCTCCTGCCTTAACAATGTGTTGACTTGAATTGGCTGGGGATGGCAAGTTAGATAACCAAATATGTAACAACTATATGCAAAATATGTCAACGGGCTGAGGATGCTGAACTGAGGGTTCAGCTGTTAAACCATGATCACAATTATTTCAATGACTCAGAGTGACTCCTTCCTTCCTTCCTTCTTTCCTTCCTTCCTTCCTTCTTTCCTTCCTTCCTTCCCTCCCTCCCTCTCTCCCCTTCCTTCCTTTCCCTCCATCCCTTCTTTCCTTCCTCCCTTCCTTCTTCCTTTTCCTGTTACTTCTTTCTTTCCTTTCTTTCTTTATTTCTTTCTCTTTATAAACTGACTTTGGATTACTCAGCTATGACTGCTGTTTTCTAGAATTGAGTTTCTTGGTGGAAGACTAACCTTCAGATGAGTACAACTCAGTTACAGTTTAATTTTTTTATTACTGCAATGTATCTTCATTTCTGAGAAATATATTTAAGGCCAAGGTAAGAATGTTCATTGGAATTTAATTGCTATCACTTAAAATACATAACATGAATATTTTGGGAGGGAAAAATTTAAGGCCCAAGTAGAAAACATGGTTTATAAAAGGCCTTTATACCTTAGTATATGGTACACAGTATAGAAAAGTTGTATATAACTTGTGGTAATTACAAAAGATTTTGAGTTTAATTGGGAAAGAGAAACAAAGGGTATTATTATATTGGAATAAAACTGTAGTATTAACTACCAATCTCTATTCATGTTCACATTCTATATTGACAAATTTAACTTGCTAAGGGCTAAAAGTTGATTTGTCCAGCCTCATTTGCATTACAATTAAAATCATTATGTGAAATAACAGTAGCTTTTGCAAAGGGGGGAAAAGTATCTATCTTTACAATTAACTAGGAAACTGGCATTGATTATTGCAGTCTGTTGGGTCATTATTATACAGAATATAGTTGGTAAAGATGTGATATTCTGACATGGCAAGTCTCAACACTTAATTAACCATTGTTGTGCTCTGACAGCAAGTTAGATTGTATACACTTTGCACTCTGAAGGCTAAGTGTAACAGTTGACATTTCTCTTTAGCTAATCAGTCATATGTATCTATAGAATAGGATTCTATGAAATACAACTTTATAAGAAAGAGCCAGATCCTATCCATGAAGATCTGCTATTTTGCTGGAGACATGAGACAAATGAATAAAACAAATAGTGAAGGGAAGCATTGTGCCTCATGACTGCACATAGGGATTCCTCCCAGTGCTAAACTGCATGAGTAGATGTTAAGACCCAAAGGTGAAAGAGATCTGTGAGGGCTAGAGTTGGAGAGTAGGTTTGCTGAAAGAATTTGGGCTCCATTTTGACCTTGAGTATTTTCTAGATAGGAGTGGAGCATGGAGGCAGAGACAGATGACTAGGGTCCTCCCTGAGATGGAACTTACTGGAGATGCATGAAGTCAGAGGAAGTTTAGTAGAAAGAGAGACTTTAAGGATTCCTAGGAAAGCGGTGGCCCAGCAACAATCCCTGTGTAAAGATAAGTGATTAACATTGCACTAGAAAAGGAGTGCCTCTTCCTCAGAGCCAGTGGGAGGGAAGAAGGGATAGGAATATATTGACAGGGCTTCTGATGGGTGGCTAGAGCCTTTTCCAGAGAGCAGATGTTTTTAGGTTGGGTTTCCTGGAAACGGAGCCTGAGATTGGGGTTCTGGAACAGGTGAGTCATTGAAGGAGAGCTCTCAGGTGCAAGGGGAAGGAGAGAAGCAGGGTAGGGCCAGGGAAGAAATCATTAAGTACAGGTTTTCTGCTGAAGCTGAGCCTCAGCCAGATCCCTTGGGGGAGTGTAGAATGTGCATGGCACCAAAGCACTGTTTTTAATGAGGGAAAGAAGCCAGGCATTTGTATCCTGTGTCCATCAGTCATTAGCCAGCTTCAGGTTGCCTTCAAGTAGGGTCGGGGAGGGCATAACCCCCAGGTATGTATTTCCAGGCTGGTGGCTTGCATCTGCTGAAAATAATTCTCTGGCAAAGCAGGCAGGTGTGAGCCATTGGCAGCCAACACTGACACAGATAGAGGAGGGGTATACCTGCCCAGGATAGGGGATTGGGACAGGTCACCATGCGATCTACCACACAGATCTTCTGACTCTCTAATAAAATGCTCATTTTTAAACTCCCCTCTCCCCTCCTTGGTCATTCACTCTCACAAACCAACTCTCTGACAGATATTAATTAGAATGTGAAAACAGTGTAACCCCCTCAGAAATCCCCCGCCCCCCCGACACACACCTCCAATGGTCTATTGCTCTCATATTCCTTTTATGCCTGGTTGTTCCAGATTCATAGACTAAACTAAATATTAAGTAGCAAAGGGGCGTATATGTGTTACAGCCAGCATCAGGAGGGAAAATAAAGGGGCCGCTGGGAAACAGGTTATCTCACTCATCCCATAAGTAATAGCTTTGGATATGGGCTTTTGGGACAGAAATCTTATGGCCTGGACAAACAGATGAACATCTAGAGCAGCGGTTCTCAACCTGTGGTTTGCGACCCCTTTGGGGGTCAAACAACCCTTTCACAGGGGTTGCCTAAGACCATCGGAAAACACACACATAATTACATATTGTTTACAGTAGCAAAATTACAGTTATGAAGTAGCAACGAAAATAATTTTATGGTTGGGGGTCACGACAACATGAGGAACTGTATTAAAGGGTCGCAGCATTAGGAAGGTTGAGAACCACTGATCTAGAGGCTCGTTTTGTATGTAAGAAGACAGATTCATCTTCTTCTTCTCAGTGATGCATGTGCAAAAGCAAACACACTTTAGCATTAGCCAGACCTAAGACAAGACATGCCCCATCCACTGAGAGTTTTAATATTTGAAGAAGGGGTGAGGATTTTTCTAGCCAGAAAGTTTTAACTCTGGTTGCACTAGAAACATGGGAAACTCAAAGAAAATAAAACAAAACAAAACAAAAATACTTAGGTGGATTAAACAGAATCTTAGCATAGAGAAAGGGGACAAGCATTGGTTTGTTTTAGAGCTCCCAGGAGACTATACTGTACAGCCAGGATCTACTCTGATGTTATTCAATAATCCACCCAAAGCTCAATGGTTTAAAACAGCAAGCACTTATTATTCTGGAGTCCGAGGGTCAGCTGGACAGATACTAACTAGTATTTTTGGTCTAGGCTGTGCTTACTCAGACATGGGGGGGCGGGCAGCTGTGTCTTGGGTAGGCGGTTCTGCTAATCTTGGCTAGGTTCTTGTATGGTTGGGGTTCAGCTGGCTATTGACTAACTGATCTAAGGTGGCTGGGGCTGTGATGATTGGTTTCTGCTCCATGTGGTCTCTCATCCTCCAGGCTAACCCAGAATTTTCAGATGATGGCTTGGCAGGTTCTAAGAAATAAAGTAGAAACACACAACATCTCTTGAATTCTAGGCTCAGAACTGGCAGGGCTTCCTTCTACCACATTCTATTGGCCAAAGCAAGTAACAGGTTGGCCAGAGTCAGTCCAGGAAGGGACTCAAAAGTTAGAGCGCCATGTGGATTGATAGAGGGAGGTCAATAATTGAGGCCAAGAATGCATTGAATCTTTCACTTAGATCTAAATCCCTAATTTTATATTAGAACAATGGACTCATGAAAGTGGTCATTTAAGACTTAAATATTTGATTCACAGATCTTTTCATTGTTCCTCCCCTCATTCACACCTCTTCATGATGGACAGTACTTGAACTTTGGCCTATAAGATGGCCTACACGTATTTATATGCAATATGTACCTATCCCTATTTTTTAAAAATATTTTTATTGCCCTGACCGGTTTGGCTCAGGGAGAGGGACGTCGGCCTGTGGACCAAAGG